>NC_142795.1:2772970-2925710 GCF_049724085.1 Artemia sp. Qi Xiang Cuo | reverse complement strand
CTCATGTTTCACGATTTGATAAAAAAAAATACATTTTTTTCAAAATAATGTGTTTTCATTAGGGTTCTATTGGCCTATTTACATGAGTGGATGTTTTCAGATATAATATAAAACAAAGTTTGGAGAGATATGAGATAAAAAAAAATTTGGGCATTATTTAGTTTTCTTTCTGCACTGGGGTCCGCTTGTCCTAAGAGCTTATGAGTGCAGTTTTCAAGTGTGTCAGAAATAAAACAAACTTGGGTACAAACTTGGGTCAAATTTGGGTACAACCAAAATTGATCTGGTTTGATGAAAATGATCACCGTCTGGTAATTATCTTGACCTGGGCTAATATTTTTCTGATATGAATATCCTGAGAGTCCTAGGTATTCGAGAAAAACAGCTTTTGGCCCATTTTTGGTCCCAGTTTTGAACAAATCAATCTCGTATTATTTATTTATTTATTCGATATTGATTATATAGTTTTATTTATTTAGACTCCGCGTTGTCAGATCTTTCTAATTCATCCAATTTGGTTTTTGAACTTTTTTTTACTTTCTGCGATGTTTGTTTTTGTCTTTATATTTTTGTTTTGTTCGCATTTCGCTCAGAAAATGTGTCCATGTTACTATGAAACATTCTCTTTTACCACTGAAGACTGGAAGCAGTTGCCCCCCCCCCCGAATATTCGTCTTGTTTCGTCTAGCATTTTCGTTGGCCTTATAAAATCCCATTCTCAATCTTCGTTTGTTTATTTTTTATTATTTGTTATAGCATGCCAATGGGATTTACGAAACTATCTTCTATAAATACAAGTTTCAAGCTTATTGGAATTGAATAGTTTTCGGCCTATTTTCAGAGATACTGCGCTGTAACCTAAAATTGCTGTTGTTGATTAGGGTCCCCTTGGTCAAGGGACTCATGGATTTAAGACTAAAACCGATAAGAGGCAAATATGATGAGGCTATAAAATGGCATATGAATGGGGCTATAAATATGGGGATATAAAACCGATGGGGCTAATTTTCATCCTCTGAATATCTTCTCCCTAAGAAGACTTGAAAGCTCCCTTGGCCCAGGGATTGAACCATAAAAGTTTCAAGCCGATTGGATAGCTAATAGCAAACTTGCAGCAGTGCTAATTCACAAAAATTCAGGGAGGACATACTTTTCAAACTCAAGGAGGAGGTCACTCTCTTATTTACGTATATGATTATATTCATGAAGAAAAAGGTATTTTCCAATGAAAATACCAAAAAGGAATTTCCAAAATCTCGCAGAGATATTGCCACTCAGTCCCTTCCCCCTAATTCGAAAACATACCTACCACTTTTCTCCTAAAATCAATGATCAATGGGCATCCTTTATAATTTAGTTCATTGCCCCTACGGATACGTGTAAACTGGCATCCCCAGAGGCATATTTATTGGACATCTTGGTAATGCTGAGCAAAATGGCTATCCCAAAAGTTATGATTGGATACCATGAGGAATTACAAGAGTCTCGAGGGAGAGACAGGATAGTGGTGGGAGGGCTGGTTGTCAATCCAAATGTTTTTGACGCATAAGGAAAAGGCCACTGAGAGCTTTCAATTTTCAGCTGACTCGGCTACCCTCCAATTTTGTATGCCCTTTCTTCAAACGTAAAGTAGCCAGGAAAAAATTTGAATGGGAGACCCATTGCTCTTTACAAGTTAGCGCTACTAAGTGATCTATTGTGATTATGGTCAGTAGTTACCTTGTATAAGGTTTCAAGCGTACATTCACTATCTATTATGCACTTTCAAGCGTACATTCTAATCGTACATTCACGCCTACAAGAATATGGTCAAAAGTGTATACAATATGAACGGGGCAAGAAACTGTTTTTTTTTTTTTTGATAAGAATTGCACAATGAATGTATCGTTTGATGTAGACACTTTTTATGAGCCAATCAGAGGTTGTTCAATATACGATAACTTGATTTGTGGTTGGGATTTGAATAAAAGGAATGGTTTTCACTACAATTCATATTAGTAAGAGAATTGAATTCAGAGAGAATAGTTTATTTGAGAGGATATTAGTAGAGAAAAAAAGGAGTGGTGCATTTACATTATTGGAGATTAATGATGGAGCCGACAGTAGAAGCAACAATATAACAGTACCCAATGTGGCTCTGGAAAAAACCGCTGGTTGTAGAATATGCCTTGAATAGGACATTATGTATGCTAGATGCGTGATATCATTAAGCAAGTTTAAGTAGAACGAGCATATATGTTTTGCTAGAAAAGTGAATATTCTCCATATAAATAAACTTAGGTCAGGATTAGATGTCCTATCGAAATATATTGATGAGAACAAAATACATCAGTGAATATTATTGTTGTAATGATGCTCAATAAAATTGTTTCTAAATCAAAGGTATTTTAATCAGTGGGAGAATACATATCCCGGTATGATTGGAAAGAATCCTAAGCGTGATTTTACTTTATTGCTAGAGGATTGGTATCGTCGTGGTTTTATATTCTTCTGGGAGGAGGAGCCGGGGCAGCGATTCAACTGTTGGAACAGCAAAAGAATATGGTTTCTACGTCATCGTTGTGAAGACAATGGGTCTTATGATTATAAGCCCACTGATTTTTATTTGGCTGTGACGGAATGTGATTCGACACTGGAGGACACTGTTTGTGAAATTGCTTCAAATTAACAAATTGAAACATGTGAATTCTATAGAATCAATGAGAATAGTATCATTGACTATACAAAGAGATATGACAAGAGTGAAGTCACACTCTATTGTAGAAAATGTGACCCTGACATTGCATTACATCAGGATCATTACACTGTAAATTCAGATAATCTACCTGCACTAGTTGTTGTCGACAAATACCTATACCTAGTAGAAGATGAAATCTAAAGAGTAGAAAAGTCATATTATCATGTATATAATTTTTTATTAATAAACAATTTCACATACATTTTTAGACAATTTTATTATTAGGGCACTAAAATCAATATTTAATACGCTTGTAAGTATATTCTCCACTAGAAAGTCGTTCAATTAAGGTAAGTCAACGTAGATGTTGATAAACTACTTGTAGGTTTAGCCACGACATCTGAACATAAAAAAGAGTAGTGCATGAAAGCCACATGTCTTAGTCGTTAAATATTGTACTCTTCGTTTGATTTTGAATAATGATTTACCTACTGCTTTCAATGTAATCGCTTATGTTTGGAACGTATAATTTACACGATAGGCCAACAAGGTAAAAAAATTCAATTTTGGTCACTGTTTAGAAGATGTATAGCCAATGAACGGTCCTCAAAGTTGATGGGCGGCTATTAAAAATGATTAGGGTATTGTTGACACTTGGAACTTTTTCAATAAAGTCCGAAGGTATGCAATAGGACTTGTACTGGGACATGTATGGATCCATACTAAATAGGTTGATTATTTGGGTTGTGTTCATGGTGCTAGGTCTAGTAGAACCCTGCCGTCGGGTGTGATTTCCCAATAGGTTTCAAATTGACTCAGTGATATTAGCGTGATACTCTCAGTCAAAGCATCGGCAAATGTACACTCTAAACGTACATTCCCTGTTCGTACTATGCTCATATCCTGAGTCCCCGACAGGTCCAAAAAAATTACTACATGATTTTTTGAAAATATTGAATCGGTTATTATTTATTCAAACAGTTGTGAGTCATGATCTAGGGATTGCATGGTCAACTCGTACAGAGTTTTATAGGATTTTTTGTCAAAATATAGGGTGTACAGTGTAATACCATTCACTTTGCACACAAGGCTAGATAGACCGAAAAAATTAAAATCATGGAGGGATTCAGTCCAGGATCCAACGGCACTGCCACTCTGTACAAAGGCGAAAGACAATTTTGATGGGATTTCTTTATTGATAAATGATGAATCGCTATAGCTAAAAGAGCCGGTGGCAATGTGACGTTGATTGGTGATTGATAAGCCGACAATAAGTTCGTTGTTATTACCAATGGCTTATAGCTTTTTCACTTCCAGTGCATCAGAACTCATTACCTGTTGTTTTCGAACGTGGAGAATTGCCGATGTGATAATGATATTTGCATCGGATGCTGCAGGAAGTGTTTTTCTCAAAATGAAATTCGATGGGGCCATCTCTAACTTTATGTCAATCTTGACGTAGGAGGGTAACCATTGGGATATATTGAATAGCTTATGATTTTATTTTCCAACCAGATGATACTCCTGGGTCACTGCAGTAGTCAACTCACCGTCAATATCAACATCTGATCGAAATTCATAGCCCGATGATTGTCCTCTCAACTCCTTGTATGCCTTTGCTGTCATCTTCATAAATTATAAGTAGCTTGCATAGTTCGATAAATTATTGCTAGTGCTGACCAAAGTACAATTAATAAATACATTGATTATTTTGACTAGGTAGTGTAGAATACAGTTCTCGTAGGAGAGACCATCGCCAGTTTTTGGAGTTGTATTATCTGACTTTTTCTTCACCGCAACATTTAAATCAATGAATGTTGACGAAAAAAAAATGAAATGGACGTCGGCGGAAATTATCTGAAAGTGCATAGGTCCCGAGAGGGGTTGTTGGGGATGATATTGCTCATAGACGTAATACTTGACACAAACATCAACCTTACCAGCTTTAAATAGATTCGTTGTATACCTACGTGACATATATGCTTTCCTGTTATATATATATATATATATATATATATATATATATATATATATATATATATATATATATATATATATATATATATATATATATATATATATATATATATATATATGGCTTCTATACACCCCACGCACAGACTCCGATTCAATTGGTCATTTCAATCCAATTACGGATATTAGTAGGGTTCTAAGTGAGTGTAAAAAGAGGGATGTGTACTATTACTGTCCAACTTGTCTCTCCAGATTTCGCTCTGACTTAAAGTTAAAGCATCACATGAAACACTGTAAACGTCATGGACACCAGGATGTGGAGACGGTAAGCGGAGATAGAGCGATCTTACGTTTTAAAAATTTCCAAAACACGCTCCTGCAGAGCAATAAGATCACTTTAGACTGCGAAGCGAGTTTACGTGATGGATCAAGTTAGGTTTGCTGATTATCCACCTTGTCTTACCTCGGACTCTTGCAATTGTATGTATGAATTATTTGATGAAACGTCGAGGGTTGTTAATTCGAATTTCCCCTTCTCAAAACCTTGCTTTCATGAAACAATCCATAAACCAGCTGGCAAAAGTTGTTAAAGAAATCTCCAGTCGGTTTTTGTGAACACGTTGTATTCGGAACTCTGTCAGTTAGTACTACAAAGGGACTTGGGTAATCCTCTAATACTAGCAAAAGGCTAAGCAGTGATTACAAGTCATTTCTAACCCATTGTTGGCGATAGCACAATCACCTAATATGAACAATAGGAAAAGTCCATGTCTGTCCCGATATCGATTGCTGTGTTGGTGCTTTGAGTCCAAGTCAAATAGGCAATGGATTGGACTACTACAAGGGGCGTACTACAATGCCTGGCTATGGTCTTGGCAGCTGGTTTTCTTGGCTATTTTGTTCTGCACTACCCCTTGCCAGAAAATATGTTTCGCCGGACTCAGCGAATTTGGCTGTCTAAACAAAACGGATCTGCGATCCAGACAAAGCTTTCATTGAGATTGTAAAGAAAAAAATTACCTCTTACCCAAGGGCTGTTGGTGAGAAACTAAAAACTTATACACAAGGGAAGGGCTTTACAAGCCTACGTGCACATCACTCGTTCAGTAGTTTCTAGCTAGTTGCATAGTAAAAAACATCAACAAGGACTTTGAGCAATAAAACAAGGAAGACCAATAAGAAGAAGAAGAAAAAGAAAAAGATTGTTAGATAAAAGAAGAACTTCTTCTCTTAAGATGACTTATCTCCCCCACAAGGAATCATATCCATCAATTAGTTCCTCATTGAATCTATTCAATGCTGAAAATGTTGATGTCAGTGTCAAGTATGGCTACTATGAACAATTTCATCCCCAAAAACCCTTCTCGGAAAATATACACTTTCAAATATTTTCCAATGAAGACTATTTCATTGATTTGTCATCAACTTTTATTGATTTAAGTGTTGCAGTGAAGAAAAAGTCAGATAATACAACTCCAAAAACCGGCGATGGTCTCTCCTACGAGAACTGTATTCTAAATAACCTATTCAAAAAAATTAATATATTTATTAATTGTACTTTGATGAGTACTAGCAATAATTTATCCAACTATGCAAGCTAGATACAATTTATGATGATGACACCAAAAGCTTATATGGAGTTGAGAGGACAATCTCTGGGCTATGAATATCGATCAGGTGTTGATACTAATGGTGAGTTGACTACTGAAGTGACTCAAGAGTTTCATCTGGTCGGAAAATTAAATCATGAGATATTCAATGTATCCCAATGGTTACCCCCCAATGTCAAGATTGACATAAAGTTACAGATGGCCCCATCGAATTTCATCTTGAGAAAAACACTTCCTGCAGCACCCGATGCAAATGTCATTATCACATCGGCAATTCTCCACGTTCGAAAATAACAGGTTATGAGCTCTGTTGTATTGGCAGTGGAAAAGCTAAGAGCCAATGGTAACAACATTAAACTTCTTGTCCCCCATACGATCACCAATCAACGTCACATTGCAACTGAATCTTGTAACTATAGTGATTCATCATTTATCAATGGATAAATTCCATAAAAATTGGTTTTCGTCTCTGTGAAGAGTGGCAGTGCCGTTGGATGCTAGACGGAATCCCCCCATGATTTTAATTTTTTCGGTCTATCTAGCCTTGTGTGCAAAGTGAATGGTATTCCACTGTACACTCTATCTTTTGACAAAAAATCCTATAGAACTTTGTACGAGTTGACCATGCAATCCCTAGATAAGGACTCTCAACTATTTGAAAATGGAATAACCGATTCAATGTATTCAAAAATCATGGGGTAATTGTTTTGGAATTTTCAGTTACTTAGGATATGAGTATTGCACGAACAGGGAATGGACGTCGAAGGTGTGCTACTGGTAACACACTGGACTTAAAGTATCACGGTCTTATCTCTGATTCAGCTTTAAGCCTTTTGGTAGATCACACCCAATGGCATCGCATTAATAGACCTAGCAACATGAATAAAAACAACAGTTTCAACGTATGTATCTTAGACTCGTACATGTTCCTTCGCAACCCATAGTGTATAGTATTAGCATTCATTGAAGAAATGCCCATTTCTAGCAATATCCTAGTCAAGGGTAATAGTTGTTTTACGACTTTTGAAAACGGTCTTTTGCTATGTCTGTTTTAAATAGTAACGAAAATTGAGTTTTTTTACCCTTTTGGCCTATCTTATAAATTCTACACGCCATACATCAGCAACTTTATTGAAAGCAGTGGAAAAACCATTGTTCAAAATCAACGAAGAGTACAGGATTTAATGACTAAGACATCTGGCCTTCATGCGCTGCTCTTTTTCATTTTCAGATGTCGTGGCTATACCTATAAGCAATTTCTCAACATCTACGTTGACTTACCTCGATTGAACGACTTTCTAGTGGAAAATATACTTACAAGTGTATTTAATATTGATTTTAGTGCCCTACGAATAAAATGTTCTAAAAATTTATGTGAAATTGTTTGTTAATAATAAAAAAAATTTATATACATGATAAAACAACTTTTCCACTCTTTAGATTTCATCTTCTACTAGGTATAGGTATTTGTCGACAAAAACTTGTGCAGGTAGATTATCTGAATTCATAGTGTACTGATCCTGATGTAGTGCAATGTCAGGGTCACATTTTCTACAATAGAGTGTGACTTCACTCTTGTCATATCTCTTTGTATAGTAAATTATAATATTATCATTCATTCTTTAGAATTCACATGTTTCAATTTGTTAATTTGAAGCAATTTCACAACTTTTTCCTCCAGTGTCGAATCTCATTCCGTCAAAGCCAAATAAAAATCAATGGGCTTATAATCATAACACCCAGTGTCTTCACAACGATGACGTAGAAACCATATTTTTTTGCTGTTCCAACAGTTGAATCGCTAACCTGGCTTCTCCTCCCAGAACAGTCTAAAACTACGACGATACCAATCTCGTTGAAATAAACTAAAATCAAGTTTAGGATTCTTTCCAATCATACCGAGATATGTATTCTCCCACTGATTACATTTATCATAATGGCAATTGGAGCATAGGTGGCCTCTTGGATGAGAGTCACACACCTCTTCAAGACAGGAATTACAACCTTTAATTTGTACAGCATATCCTTTATGCAATTTAGACGGGTTGCATAATCTCCACTTTTCAGCACACTCGACAGTCATTGTGCAATTCTCGCATGATGATCAGTTGCCTAGTGTGTACATAAATAGGAGACATATATGGAACATTTTTCATGTTTTGAAAATCACGGCCACAATGAATCTGAGCAAGCAACAACAAAAATTTTCGGAGGTAGAGAGAGAGTAGTAAATAATCCTTGAGCACTATATTTCTCATGAAAAAAAAAGTCCTAAATTTCTAATCTAATGTTTAAAAGCATATTCACAATATCATTTTGCCGTGTCATGATCAATATATCAATAAATTGTGTAAACGCATTTGAATCACGATGTAGATGCTTCATACGATAGTCTAATGATGGAGAATCAATTTTCATTATATCGACAAGCATTCCCCGAGAAAATATCTTCCTTTGAATAGACAACTCTACAAAATGGTCATTTAGAATCAAATGTTTTTCCATAAGCACAAGAGACACCCATGATTCTTTCTTTATTATATCTATCCATTTTTTAGTACTAACACTCCAGAACCCGGTTATATGACAACCAGAATTTCTTTTTTGTACTCTAAAAAATATACACTAGTCTACAGTAGAAATGAAAATGCCATTTATTTAGAAAAAATTTTACTGAACATAATTGCAATAATAGTAATCACTGATGCATTTTGTTCTCATCAGTATATTTCGATAGGATATCTAATGCTGACCGAAATTTATTATATGGAGAATATTCACTTTTCAAGCAAAACATAGTTGCTCCTCCTGCTTAAACTTGCTTAATGATATCACGTATCTAGCATACATACTGTCCCCTTCAAGGCATAGTCTACAGCCAGCTGTTATTTCCACAGCCATATTGGGTACTCGTATATCGTTGCTGCTACTGTCGGCTCCATCTTAATCTCCAATAATGTAAATGCACCACTCTTTTTTTTCTCTGCTAATATCCTCTCAAATCAACTATTCTCTCTAATTTCAAGTCTGCTAATAATTTGGCTTTCTATGAAAATAAGTCATTATATTAAAACCCCAACAACAGCTCGAGTTATTGCACATTGAGCAAAATTAAATAAGATCCTAAAAAATGTCTATATCAAACGGTGCACTCATTGTGCAATTCTTATCAAAAAAAAAAAAAAAAACATTTTCTTTCCCCGTTAAAATTGTAAACACTTTTTACCAAATTCTTTTAGGCGTGAATGTACGATTAGAATGTACGCTTGAAAGTGCATAATAGATAGTGAATGTACGCTTGAATGTACGCTTGAAACCTTATGCAAGGTAACTACTATGGTCTATTAAGCTCTTTCTGGGAAAAATTTCACCAAAGACATTAAATTTTAGCCGGTATTATCAAAATGAGTTTATATCCCCTGTCTTAATAGGATTTACTCTTCAAGGCAAATTTACCTTCTTCCCACATTATCATTTTCGAGACTTATTAATTGGCACAGAAAAATCGCCCACTTGCATGTCAATATTGTGTATGAAGTTGACACTAATCTTTTCTAACGATTATTCCCCATACACCATAATAGGGAGACAAAAATCATTCTTTTCTTATTTTCCTTTGCAGCTAATCATCCAGAATCCGCAAATCGATTGCAGTGATCGGATTCACTTTAATTGAGTTCTGTTATACCTGGACTCATATTGTACAAATTTTAATGGAATTTGGGCAACAGGTGCACTGAACGGTGCATGAATTCAAATATTGAAATAGTATATATTTAGTTTTTTAAATGTGGTTTCGCCTAGTTCAAAAAATTTCTTATGATAATAATATGTGAGATTAGAGTTGAAATTTTATTCAAATTACGAATCTATCGAAAGAGTATAGAACCTATAAGTATCGATACCGAACCAGTATCGGTAACCTACAAGAACGAATCTAGCGCTAGTATTGACAAGAATCCCCAACGTCATCTAGCGTTTGCTGTTTTTGACATGTTTCAAGCCTTGTAGTGGAATTTTTTTTTTAAACTGAGATCAGACACTTGTTATTTAATGATTTGTCCAATTACACTAATTACACTAACTTTACCTTAGTTTTACACTAAAAAATACAAAGAAACGCCAAATGCTGGATGACGTTGGTTATTCTTTTTGCCGGCACTAGTACCAGTTTCCACTCTTGTAACTTACTTATGAAAAAAATTTATCCGCAATTGAAAAAAAAATTTGGTAGTAGAGTCAAAATTAAAATAATTTTTTGTACTCACAAACACTGGTGCAAAATTTTAAGGAGCAAATACAGAGAAAGTCTAAAATAAATTCTTGTCGTGGTAGATCTCCCTTCGCCCAAGAACACGAAACTAAAAAATTCTGCATAGTCTCTAAATTTGTCAATATTAAGATTTGGTTAATTTTCAGGTATTCACCTCCTATACCATATGCCAGGAGTTTTATGACCTCTTGCATAGTGTTCTATATTGTTCCCTATATTAACTTGCTTTTGCTTTTCTACAAATCTTCCCCCCACCCATTAAGATTTGGGTGTGTGTCTAAAAGAGTCCCAGGCATTCTTAACAAACTACAAATCTGGCTTCCTTGCACAGGAATTATGCTTAGAGTTAATCTGAGGGGAAAGGAATCGGAGACCAATGTACTTTTTCTGTGTTTGCTTGGGAAGGTAAATAGAAATGGGAAGGAAAGAACAGGATACACCCTTTCAAGCATTGGCACCGGCAGGGGGGTCTTGCCCCCTGCAAATTTGGGACCATAAAGTAATTATAAGGAAACCAAACGAAAGAGAGCAGAATAGGGGAAAAAAACATGGAAAAAATGTGTGTTGCCCCATTGTTGGCTGCCTGCCAATTTTTTTTTTACCCTCAATAAGCAAAAATATAATTTCTAATTTGTGACTGAGTAACCCCTAACCGTTTTCCCCAAACATATTTCTATGTGATTTACTTGGAGCAAAAAAAAAATCAAGTTCTTCATAGTAATGAATGGTAAGTAAATAATGATCCTTGTGAATAACGAAAGTATAAGAGCCTAACTATTGATAATATTCAATCAAAGAATCAGCTTTTTATGGTGATCCTAAATATCTTTTTGTTTTAGTTATTAGTGCGGTTATTAGAACACAAGAAAGTTCGTATAATTATACAAAACACAAGGAAAGAAACTTAATAAGGGGCAATTTTGGTAAAAATATGCCGTCAACTTTTGCTTGCATTGTTGACGGCACATTTCTGAAAGACTTGAGAAACATTTTAACATTTGACGACTGAGAAATGATTTTAACATTTCTGATAAAATCAGAAATGTTTCTCCTGAACGGAATGCTGGGAATTTCTGTATTTTCCCCTGAACGAATACGTTTTTTGTGTTTTATTATTAATTTTTTTCCCAGGAGTGATTATATTGATCTAGCTGTCACTTCGAAAAAGATTTAATTTTTTACAATTATGAAGTATAGAGTTTTCAAATGTACTGGCCTTTGTCATCCAAAATTAAATTAAAAACTTTGAGCTAAGAACTTTTACTAGATTTTTTGAATCCTAATTCAAATGTTTTACATTGAAAAAACTGCTCTGATAATGCGTTACTTTTTATAAACACTGAGTCTAAAGACATTAAATATTTTGGTGATTGATAACTAAGTTCAAAACTGTCGATATTGTTAAAAAATATCCGTCCAACGCTTCGGCATTAGTCAACAGAACTGAATGCTGGGCGTTTATATCTTAGTTTTTGTAAGTAGGCTATTGTTTTGTATATTTTTTATAATTACTTACTTTTTTCATTTTTATATAATTTTACTTTAATTGACATACTTTTTCCATTGCCTTTAGAAAAATGTTTGTCTGTAAGCTTTATTAAATAAAAACAAACAAAATTCAGCAATGTAATATTTTTCTGTTTCTATGAAGTACTTCAATGTATTTAAAAAAAAATGTATGTAATGTATTTATCGATAAGAAAATTCTATTGTAGAGGTTGTGATGTCTTCAATTATGTAGAAGATCTAAAGTCTCACAGAATTTTCATGCATACAAACAATAATATCCCTTTTCATCCAACCGAAATTCTTTAGTAGTAATATTAACAAGGTCTTGTCACAAAAATTACTATTCATCGCCAATTTTTAAGTATATTCAAATTTTATCCAAAATTGAAATTGCAAATTTAAACGTAAAACGGTTCAAATCAACGTACAATTATTGCTGAAAACTTTTAAAATTTCTGAAAACTAAGTTCCAAGCAGTATTTGCCATCCCAAAGCAACTTCATGGTTGGGCTGATGATGACCTGCCTTGCCTTTTCCACCTCTGTGCTGGTAGATATGGGAATGTAACATATTAGCTGTATATAAAAACATTTTAATTAATTCCTACCCCCCCCCTACCTCATTCAACATTCATCTGAAGCCTCATGAAGAGCCAGCAGTTTTCCATTAAAATGTACCTTTGTAGGAATCTACCCTATCCCCACCTAAACAATGACTCACCCCCACCTCCTTATTATAGCTGATTCACAATTACAGATCACCAAGCGTAGCCTAATTTCATTACAAATAAAGCGAATCAACTTGGTTGAATCCAATACTGCCACCGTGTGGCATTACTTCTTTTGCAACTGGGAAGCCTAAAATATAGTTATTGATACTTTTAAATCAATTAGCTTCTCAGGATTTTAAATTGATTGCAAATTTTTTCTCTTCGAGGTACAATCATAGTTTGGTGCCCTAAACCCCTTAAACTGTCACCCAACCACGACTGCTATTTCGGCGTCTGCCCCCCCCCCCAATTGGAATTTTTTTTGCCGGCGCCCTTGCTTTCCGGCATTAAAAAAGATTAACAGTGAGCCAAGACTAGAAGGAAATAATTTAAATGACAAAACTAGGGAAAGAGTAAGGAAAGTATCCCATGGAAAGGTATCCCATACCATTACCTATCCCATACCTAATATTTTTACTCCTCTTTTCTATATACCACAAAAGTTTGTCCAACGTGCTGGATCCTATTCTACTCCCTTAAGTCAATTTATTTTTAAAGCACTGTGGTAATTATGTTCACAACAAGCACACTAATGACTCCCAACCTCGAATAGAAAAAGAGGTGCTCCATAATCAGCACCATCCGTCCTACACGACTCTGTCCCACAGCCTGTCCTTTAAAATCCACAATACGACAACCCAAAGGCTTTGGCATTTCAAAAATGTCAGCAATTTCTACAATTCTCCATGGTAGCATTTGAAGATAAAACTAGACACGGAGGAAAAATATAAATTCATAGGAGTGAGTGGAGGGCAAAGGCGGTAGAGGGGGCACTTTCCCTGGACGCAGGATCTATAGTGGTGAAAAAATTCAACTAAATAATCTAACGGTTATAATCATTTTATAATTCTGAAATTCTGTTTTTATTGAAATAAAATAGAGGCACAGTTAATAAATGAAACTCATTAATAAATTATTAATAACTTAGACAAAGAACTAAAAAGTAATTAAAATTAACAAAAAATTAATAAATTGAGAATTATTTTGTTAATAAATGATTTTTTTTTAATTTGGCCTGAAAATTTTATCGAAGACAGGGGGATAGCGCTAATTTTGCCCGGGCGTAAGAGAGGCCAACACCGTCCCTGGTAGAGGGTGGAACAGTAGCTTGCACCGATCTGTCAGCCTTGTTGCTACGATGACATTAGCAGGTGCTTACTGAAGCGGTGAAATCTTTGTGCCAATGCAGAATTTATATACTAGTTTTATTAATAAATATTTCCTACAATATTTTTTGTTTAATTGTCTGGGAACCACTATAAAAACTTAAAATAAAAGACATGTGAATTTGAAAAGCAACATGTTAAAATCTTCTGGCATAATCCCAATTGTCATGTGAGCCTATGAGAATATCTGCATCTGAAAAAAAAACATAAGAATTTCTCGAAAAGCTAGGAGCACTTTTTCCCAAAGATATAGTATTGAACCCAATCCATATTCACTGGTTGGTCATCTGAAGCACCTCTCATGTTCACCTGAAACAGTGGCGTATTTTCGCCAAATCCGGGGGGGAGGGGGTCGGAGCGTATTCTTTACCTTTACCTTTAGTACCATGAAGGTAAAGATATACTAAAAAAAACTGACCGTTTCTGTGGGTACTTGAATTATGCCGGCTCAGTTTTGACAAGATTTTTGAAGAAACTAAATTTCAGCTGAAGGGGCAAACTGAGGTCCGGGGTGGGGGGGGGGGCAGTTGCCCTCCTGTCCCATAACAAATCACACCCCTGATCTGAAACACCTCTCTTAGAAAATTTGGGTCAGAAAAGGCTTCTTGGAGGCCATATTTTCCTCCCACCCCCTATAACAATCAGATAGAAATCGATTCCTTATTCGATGGTCTTTCAAAATACAATAGTCACTGTCATCATAATTTTAGTCTAAAAACACCTTTTTGAGGCCTTAGACACCACCCATCCCTATAAAGAATCACCTAGCATCCACTCTAATGGCTTATGTTCGAATATATGACACTCTACAACTGCTATTTTATTGGATAAACGGCCTACAATAATTTTATGGGCCTACAATAAACGGCCTACAATAATTTTTTATGGGCTGCATAGTCATTTTGGCCCTTTGCAGGCCAAAATTGTTATTTTGTATTTTGTATATAGTAGTTTTAGGGTTGGCATTCGTTTTAAGTTATCCCTTGCAGGAGTGGATCCAGGATTTTAAGCAGGTTAGATGGCTCTTTCTGAATAATACCCATTCTAAAATAAGCATATAGTACCATTTTGATACTGAAAATTGTATGCCTCTGCTTATATCTATTATTTAGTTGTCAGTTCCGTAACCTAGCTGCCCTTGACTTATAGTTAAATAAAAAAAAAACAGGTTTTTTAAACTGAAAGTAAGGAGCGACATTAAAACTTAAAACGAACATAAATTATTCCGTATATGAAAGAGGCTGTTCCCTCCTCAACGCCTCGCTCTTTACGCTAAAGTTTTTATTGTTTAAAAAAATAAAGCTTTGAGAAAGAGTCAAACTTTAGCGAAAAGAGCGAGGCGTTGAGGAGGGGACAGCCCCTTTCATATACGGAATAATTTCTGTTCGTTTTAAATTTTAATTTCGCTCATTACTTTCAGTTTAAAAAACTTGTTTATTTTATTTAATTTCTGATCGTTTTTTAGTTAATACAGCTTTTATTTTGGCTCACCGTCATTGAATAAGTAAACAAAATTTGCATAAAAATTTTACTTTCCTTTTGCTAAATGGATGTCTCTAAATTTGGTTGTGACGTAATTTAAAATTAACTTACGTAACTAATTTCTATATTCGTATATTTTTCTTCTGGCAAAAAATACAGAGTTGCAAATTTTTGCAGATATGAGCTTGAAACCTATGTAATAGGGTTTCCTGATACGCTGAATCTGACGGTGTGATTTTCATTAAAATTCTTTCACTTGTAGGGGATGTTTCCCCCTCTTTAAAAAATCGGGTAAATTTTCTCAGGCTCGTAGCCTTTGATGAGTAATACTAAACTTAATAAAATTTATATATTTAGAATCAGCATTATAAACACATTCTTTTGATACATTTATTGACATCAAAATTCCGTTTAAAAAAATTTTGATTACTATTGAGCCGTAGCGCTTGTTTTTTTATTGTTTTATTTATTACGTATATGTTATTACGTATATGAGGGGGGTGTACCCGTATTGAATAACACGCACGTTAAGGTGAAAGTTAAAAAAAAATTTGATTCAAAAAACCCTCAAAAAAAAAAGCAGTTTAATTAGAATATATAGCTCTTTTGAAAGCTCTAAAAAAAACTGTAGCGTAAAGAGCGAGGTATTGACTTGGGGAAGAACCCCCTCACATACGTTATAATTTCTGTTCGTTTTAACTTCTAATGTTGCTTCTTACTTTCAGTTGAAAAAACTTGTTTTTTTTATTTAATTTCTGATCGTTTTTTAAATAATGCTTGGAAATCCGGCGCCCCCTTCATAGGAATGTCCCTTACCCCAACGAAACATCCTCCACCGAAAGATTCTCCAGAGTAACCCCCTCCTCTATCCCCCCCCTCCAGAAAAAAATCCTTCCTGAAAATGTCTGTATACTTCCCAATAACCAATAAATAATGCTGGCAAGTCCGGTGCCCCCTTCATGGCAATTTCCCTTCCCCCGTGAAAACTTCCTTCATGGACAGATCCTCCAACATAACCCCTGACCCACCCACCCCCCCCCCACTACCAGAAAAAAAACCTCCTGAAAACTTCTGTATGCTTCCCAATAACCAATACTATATGTTAACATTGGGTAAAGTTCATAACTTTTAGCCCTCCCCCTGGGGACTTCGGGGGATTAAGTCATCCTAAAAGACATATTTATCATATTTTCGACCATGCTGAACAAAATGGCTATCTCAAAATTTTGATCGGGTGACTTTGGAAAAACAATAAGCGTGGGAGGGGGCCTAGTTGCCCTCAATTTTTTTTGGTCACTTAAAATGGGCACTAGAACTTTTCATTTCCGTTCCAATGAGCCCTCCCAAGATATTCTAGGACCACTGGGTCGATACGATCACCCCTGGGGGAAAAAAACAAATAAACACGCATAAACACCTCTACAGTAGGGTTCTCTGATACGCTGAATATGATGGTGTGATTTTCATTAAGGTTCTATAACTTTTACGGGGTCTTTCCCCCTTTTTTTGAAAATCAGCCAAATTTTCTCAGGCGCGTAACTTTTGATGGGTAGCACTAAACTTGATGAAAGTTATATATTTGAAATCAGCATTGAAATCTGATTCTTTTGCTGTATCTATTGGTACCAAAAACCCGTTTTCTAGAGTTTCGGTTACCATTGAGCCGGGTCGCTCCTTACTTACAGTTCGTTACCACGAACTGTTTGACTAGCGAAACAGTCAATATTGAATAACAAATTATTGCCTCCTATTTCCACCATTGGCGAAGGAGCCCTTCCCCTTCCCCCCTTGCGAACGTACCTGGCTTGAAAATTGAAGTTACTGATACTAAATCGTTTAGACTAGGATAAAATCAGGGTGAAGAGGTAATGTTAGGTAACGAGAGAATGGATTAAATGGATAGCTACACTTACCTGGGTAGTATCAGAGGTAACACTCTAGTGTTGCCTGTACTAAAGAGTCACTAGCCTTCGATGTATAATTCTTTTTTCTAATATCGCTTCATATGGAAGAGATAATCATAATAACTTCGGAAGGGGCTCATTTAATTGGAAACTGAAAGTTATTTTGCCATTTTTAAGAACTAAAAGTAATTGGAGGGCAACTAGCCTCCTCCCTTGGCCTATTTTGCTATTCCTCTCTAATTTCTACCGACATCCTATTAAAATTTGTAGGCAACACTTTTCCTGAAAATAGTTAAAAGATTTAATACATATGCCTCGAAGGATGATAAGATCATCATGAGCTCTGGGGCAAGGGCCGTAAATAATGGAAACTGGAAATTGTGTAACTACATTTTTTACAGTGGAAAAGGAAGATTTTTCACAATCCCAGAAGCGACTAAGAATGTTAAGCTAAAACTTTCAAGAAACGTCGAAAGAATATTAAACTAAATCAAAGGCGTTATGTAATTCAGGTTGCCAAGTGGGCGTATCTACACTATCTCATGAATGGCCGAGTGTATGGAGACTCAAGTGGATCCAGGTTGTTAAAAGGTCACACCTGCAATATCTCAGGAATGGCAGTGCTTAATTGAAACTTTCAGGAAATGTTGGTCTAAATGGAAAGGCACTAATTATGAGTGTCAAGAAAAATGTTTCTACATATAATAGTTAAAACGAAATAAAATGTAGAAAACGGGTTAAGTTTTCCATTAGACTATGAAACATCGAAAAAAAAAAATTTTCACAAAAAAATAATACAAATCCGAATAATTTTCAAATGGAAAGCAGTAGTAAAAACTTAAAAAAAAAAGAGCTGTGAAAGATCCCCCAGAACACCGCTTCTGATGAGCTCACCACTAATTAAGAAAGAAAAAATCTTGTAAAATTAAGTAAAATCAAAATCAATTGTCTTTTTTTTTTTGCTAACTCGGTAAATTGCTGAATAACGTACAGAAAATTTTCATAAGTAAAATGCACATTGCAAATTAGGCCTCGAAAAGGATATTTTCAAGTATCTCCAGACCTTCAATTTCTAGGACACTTATTTTTGATGGACTTAGACCTTTTTTTGTTCCAGGGAGATAAATCTGTGAGAAAAACAGCTACAGGCTAAATAACAGTCTAGGGAGCTCTTTTCAACTTCAAACCTTTAGTTTTATCCTACTTATAAGGCTTGAAAGTTTCTAGGAAAATTGGTAGGCCTCACAACTTCAACAAAAAATGTATTTTGACTTAAAATCCTGGTTAAATAGAACCACTTTGACAAGGATTGCAGTTTCAGAGAAGTGAACTTTTCAGTTAAACTTTAAAAGAGAAAGTTCAAAGGATTTTTCAACAACTTTTTCAAAGGGAATCTTCCTTGCAAAAAAAAAGAACCTTCAGGGATTTCAGTCAGATAGTTCTTCAGTTCATTTCCTTGCATCGGAAACGCTTAAAAAGCGAACTGATCCATAAGACGGTATATGAAAATTAGCTTACCTCCGGATCGGGCTAACAGCCTGTATCTCATTATCGGATCCAAATGATCAGGATATCTCTTTCCTCTTCGTGGAATATTCCCCTTGGTGATAATTGGTGGTAAAGTTGCAGGATCTGGACAAAGAGTTCCTTCACTCTCTCTCATATTTTTTCTTTGAGATCTAGGCTTCTTTTTCTTTTTATCTTTTACCGTTTTAGCTTTCTTTTTACTGTTCCGTTTTGCTGGCGGGACAGAGTAAGTAACAAACTTTTCTTGGGAGCTATTAGCAATTATATCATGTATAAAAAAACGCTTTAAAATTTCATGATCATCTAAATCTGAAAAACTTTCTTCGGCATATTCGTCATATTCAAGATTTATTGAATCCTCACCCTTTTCTGCAAATATTGTACCTTCCTTTCCGCTACTCCCAGCAAGTAGCGACAAATAACTCCAAAGATTATTAGATGACTCCAATTCGTCCAAACCAACAGCATTGTCAATATTTCTTTGAATATCTGGGGCTGATAGAAGAAGAAACATATTTTCTCCTCCACTCCGTTCCTCCCTTGAAGTCAATATAACTGTTAGCATATTGATTAAAGTTACAGTAAACAATGCCATCTTGAATTCGGTTAGTTCAGTAAAACAATCATGATTTCTTTTCTTCCACTTAAATTGGGATGCTGTCAAATTTTATTTTAGGTCCATATCTAGATGGCAACTGTAAAGAGCCTCCGAACCCGTGTTTCCTAGAGTCGTTTAAGAGACTAACTGACACTTGTTGATGAAGCATAATAAGTCTTCTCAGGGGAAAATGTCCATGCGTCTTTCTAAGGTGGTAAATAGCACTGGAGGTGACTCCTTCTTTTTGGCTTTACCTTTCATGTTCAAGAATTGTTAATACTGCACTTAATAGAGAATGTCGTACGGAGGTGTCTTGGTAGGGAAGCCCCCCTGTAGTCAAGTGTTTTATGAGCGGCCTTCTTCTGGAGTATAAAAGGGGCTATTTTAGTACGAAGCATCATGGAGTGCTAAACACTTTAATTTGTCGGCTTCTCCACCTACGTGGAAAGTTTATTAGCCTTCTCCTGACAAAGCAATGGGATATCAGTCTGACGCCTAGCAATTATTTCGCTAATAGCCTCTAAGATAGTTAAAAAGTAGATTTAACATGTTATCCCTATGCTACGCTAGGAATTTCCTTGCGGAAATAAAAATCTTTGCATTATTCATTGCCTCTGAAAATCGGAAAGTCACTGTTTAATTTGCATTTTCGGAGTGACGAAACTAAGTGAATTCTTTTGGGCCAAATTAAACCACAGTAATGTCATTCTATATTTATTTCCATAAATACTTCGCTACATGCCACATAACTTGAAAGCAATTAGCATTTTATGGTCAATTTCCCCTCAGAGTTCAATTTCAGAAGTAGAAACTTTTAACTTCTAACTTCTGAACCTTTTTTAAGCTTTTACCCACACACGAGTTATTCTCACTGTGGGTCATTAATTTGATAGTTGTGTCAAAACATTTTTATTGATTAATAAAATAATAAAAGAACTTGAACTGGCCTTTTAAACCTTGAAAACTCAAGTGGATATTACAGCATGATTTGGCAAAATTTTGGCAAACAAAATTAATGACACATAAAACAGTATTTGAGATACGATTTTGGAAAAAAAAATCTAACAGTACGTCAGCAGTAATAAACACCCTCAAAGCTTTAATTGGTCCTTATTGACGCAGCTGTTATAAATAGCTGAGTAAATTTAGACACTCGGCATAATTGCATTACTTTGAAAAATATAACTGCATAGGTACAGAAATCTATTATTGGGAAAGGGACGGGGTATGTTTGCTCCTGGATGTGACTGAAAAGGCAAAGGACATTAAGGTGAAACTACAGGAATGTTGAGGGGGGATGTTGAGACAAATCAAAATACGTTATATGTATCGTGGTTCTCAACCAAGCTCGTATCCAGGAGAGGGGGGGGGGGTTTGAACTCCCCCCCCCCGAAATTTTTGTTCGACTTGTAAGAACGTAAAAATAAATATAAACAAATTTCTTATGCATTTTTGAAGTTGTTGTGTTACCTCCTCCCACCCCCCCCCCCCGAAAAGAAATCCATTTGCAACCCTCCCGTCTCTCCGAAAAAATCCCGGATACAGCCCTACTTACAACTCACAACGACACTAAGTTGTATCAAGACAAAGTAGCTACCCAATCTGTGATGTCCCAGGAACAGCTGGGGGTATTAAGTTGGTACTTTCAGGACATGTTGAACCAAATCCAAAGATACTATGGGAATTCAGATTGGCAACAGGGTATAGCTGCAATATTTCACGAATGGCTAAAGGTATGATGTTGAAACTTTCCGTGCAAGTTGAGGGGGTAGTATAACTAAATCAAAAGTCACTCCGTGCATCTAGGTTGCCAAGGGGGCGTATCCGCAATATATCGGGAACGGCGAAGGGCATTTAGTTGAAACTTCAAGGAATGTTAAGGGGGATGTTGAACTTAAACAAAAGACAATACGTTCATCCAGCTTATCAAAATAATGTATACACAATATCCAAGGAACAGACGCCTTGTGTTTCAGGAGTTGTTAAAGTTCTAGGGTTATTTTTAAGTAGCCAAAACGATTGTGCACGGCAAAGTGTTTTTTCTGCCAATTTGTGTCGCAAAACTGAGTACCACAAAACTTCGAAATTCTTATATAGGTAATTAACTTAGAATTATTGGAACACAATACACTGAGCTTCCTAGCTTCAGGGACAGCAATACCGTGCGGTAGTGTATTAGTTTCAAAAGAGTTCCTTAGCAAGATACAAGATGAACGGTTGCTTAGAGTCACTTGGCCTATACAAGATAAACGGTTAATATAGATGTTTATTTCATTAATTAAAAGAGAAACCTTCCGTAAGAGAAGTTCTGAAAGAAAAGTAAAGAGCCATATTAAAACCTATGACGAACAGAAATAAACTCCTATAATTCAAACTTAAAACGACCAGAAGTTAATGTCAAAGAATAATTGAAACCCAAAACAAAAAGAAATTAAAAAAACTAATGACATCAATTACATTATATCCTAAAATGAGTAAAATCAAGATGAATACTCCCATCAAACTTAAAACGAACATATGCTACTAAAGACAGGATTTTGGCTACTGCCCTTCTAACTGTAAATCTTCTAAAGTTTATTTTGTCATTTGTTTTTTATTGAAAACTATTTGTGTTCTTAACACTATGCTTCAATTTTTCAAAACGCCGACGAAAAATAAAAAGCAAAATAACTATCAGGATAACTGGACAGGACAAATGAAAATGAGTTAAATATTTGATATATAATGATATTAATTCCTGGAAATATCAGCAATTGAAAATTCAAGATTTTATTTAATAGTAATTTTGTATTTTCCAATATTATAATTAAAAGATTTCTGTTTAAAATATATCTTGTTTTCAGTAAAGCACAAATGAAACAATGGATTTTAGAAGGTTTACGATTTGGAGGGGCAATAGCGAAACTCCTGTGTGTAATAGTTTCTGTTCGTTTTTATCTCCATACACTCAGCTTTTTCAAATCCACTCAGGATAAATTTACCCCCTTTCCCAGTAAATAAGCCTGTATGTATACAATAGGCAAATTGCATGATTTGCAACGCTTGCCCCAATGGCTCTGGGGGGGGGGGGGGTCATGGCGCCCCAGAGACATAGATGTTGGACCTTTTGACCATTCTGAAAAAATGGTAGTGTTAAGGGGGATCTAAAATAGGTGAGGGGGGATGCTTACCCTCCAATAGCTTTTCAACATCCCCTCAACATGGCTTTAAAATTTAAATAGAATACCCTTAGCCGTTCTTGAGATATTGCTGATACGTCCTTTTGACGACCAGCGTGCACTTAGTGTGTTTTGATTTTCTTACGCATCTCTCTCAACATTTCATGAGTTTTAACTTAATACCTTGAAACTTTTGGAGAACCAGGGTCAAACATGTCCCCCCCCCTTCACGCTTCCTAAACAAAACCCTAGTTGTTAACAATGGGTAACTTGCATAACTTACATCCCTTTACCCCAAAGGCTTTGCAGGGGGTGGGGGATTCATGACATCATCGGAGGCGTTTGATTATTTGAATAAAATAGCTATCGTAAAATTTAAGTCAGATGTATTCGGGGAGAGGGCAGCTAAAAGGGCACTTGAGGGCGTCGTTACCCTCCGATCAATTTTTTACTCCTAAAAAGGCGCTAGAATTTTCCATTTACAATCAAAGAAGCCCCCTCCAAAGTTAATTTAACCACTCCTTCCATATGATGTGTTTCTGGAAAAAAAAATTAAAATAAACAAACAATACGGTGAAGCCTTATGGTCCTTCCAAGAAGCCCTTTTGCAAGTGGCCTTAGTCGCAGTCGCAAGTATTCGCAGTCTTAGTTACAAGTAGTCTCAGTCAATAGTAGTCGTAATCGCAAGTAGTCACAGTCGCAATTAGTACCAGCCGCAAGTAGTCGCAGTTACAGGTGCATGTACTCACAGTCGGAGACACAAGAGGTCGCAGTCGCAAACAATCGCAGTAGCCGTCACAAGAAGTTGCAAGTACTCGCGGTTACGAGTAATGGTAGCCGAAATTGCAAGTAACTATAGCTGTAAGCAGTCGCAAATAATCATAGTCGCAGTTAAATGGTCCTGAAAGTTTCAGTTAATACCTTCAGCCGTTCCGAAGATATTGGAGATGCGCCATTTTGATAAACTGGATGTATACAGTGCCTTTAAATTTAGTTCAACATACGCCTCAGCATTTCACGAAATTTCCACCTTAATATCTTAGTCTTTTTCGACATATCCAGGATCAAACACTTCCCCTTTTTCTAATATAAACCCTGTGTGTAAGCAATGGGCAAATTCTATAATTTATAACCCTTGCCCCAGGGGCTATGGGGGGCATATGGTACCCAAAAACATAGTTATTTGACCTTTTGACTTTTCTGAACAAAATGAGCATTTCAAAATTTCAATCAGTGTTTAGAGGAGGGGGCTCTAAAAGAGCAGGGGGAGGAATCAATCACTTTTGAATACCCCCCAAACATGCACTAAAAGTTTCAGTTCAGTACCCTCAGCTGTTTCTGGGATACTGTTAATACGCCCTTTTGACAACCAGCATGCACAAAGGCTAATGTGTTTTGATTTTATTCAATAGTCCCCTCAAAATTTCCTAAAATTTTCACCTTAATGCCTTTAAGCCTTTTTTGAGAGACAGGATCAACTCTACAACATTTCCCAACAACAAACCCAATACGTAAACAATCGGTAACTTTGGTAGCTTTTGCTAGTAGAAAGGGGGGTGTTACTCCGGACCCCACCACGTGGTTTATGGTTTTCTCAGTGAGAATGAAAAAAAAGGAATTTTCTCACTTGTAAAACCAGGAATATTGTCACATTGATGGTTGTTTTCATGTACGGTTATGTGTGTTGTTCAATTTATGTGATGTTTTTCTTTTGTGTAATCTTGGTTTTTTGAATGTTTACTTGTTTGTTACAGTATGTATTAGAAAACCATTGTCTATCTCAAAGTTATGTATGTTTTCATTGTTAGGTCGTTGGGCTGGTCGAGGTATATGATGTTTTTCATGTTTTTTATATGGATGATTTATGTATGTTAGTTTCTACTGAGAATGGACATGCTTGACGCAAATGCTATGAGATTGTTTGATCTTTAGACTAACCAGTGAACTTGATTTACATAATCGCTAGGGGAAATTATTGATTCACGAAGGGGAAATTAAGAAACATTAAGGCTTCTTTAATCTTAGGTCTGTGGGATAAACCTTCTTTAGGTCAGAGAGAAAAATTAATATTCTATTTTTAAATAGGGCTTCATTGATCTTTAGTGTCAGGAATTATAAATGACATCACTTGTTATCTTGGAATTATGCGGGAGTCTAAATTGATAGAAATTCTATTTTTAAATACGGCTTCACGGAGCTTTAAGTCGGAGAGATAAATTGATATTCTAACGAAACCCTAATAGTTTAGCTAGGAAAATTTATGAGATGAAGAGATTAACGTAGGAAAGGGTTTCCTAGAAATTTGAAATGTGAAAGCGCAGAGATGCCAAACAACAAAAGGAACACACAGAAATTACTTTTAGGGGATTATTTGGGCGAAACGGTTTTAGACAGCTTATGGAATTATTTCGGCGAAACCGTTAGAGACGATGATTTAAAAGAAGATTTTAAGGAAGGTTTTAGAAGAGAATTTGAGGGTGGTCGTTATAATACACAAGTTCCATTTGAACAGTGTTGTGAGGTCCCCTACCCCAACCCCAAAGGGTTCCGATCCCCCACCCCAACCCCGAAGGAAGCCCCCGGTACTCAAAGGTCAGACCCTCAAAGGCCCTCAAAGGCCCTCCTCAGACCCTCAAATGCCCTCCTCTGGTCCTCAAAGGGCCCCCGGACCCCCAAAGGGCCCCCCGGACCCCAAAGGTCCTCCCCCCGGTCCTCAAAGGTCCCCCGGGCCCGAGAAGCGCCGCGGGCCAGGAGTGCGCCGCATGGGGATGCGCCGCAGGGGATGCGCCGCGGGTCGGGGGAAGCGCCGCAGGGATGCGCCGCAGGAATGCGCCGCAGGGATGCGCCGCAGGGATGCGCCGCAGGGATGTGCCGCTTTTTGTTAGAGTTCTAGTTTAGTTTAATTTTAGTTAAGAGTTTGATGTTTTACCTTTGAGTTTCAGTTAGAGTTTTAGTTTAGTTTAGTTTTAGTTAAGAGTTTAGAGTTTTTAGCTTAGAGTTTTTGTTTAATTTATAGTTTAGTTTAGTTTTAGTTAATATTTCAGAGTTTTATCTTATAGTCTTAGGATTTTTTTTTATAGTTGTATTTTAGTTTAATTTTATTTAATAGTTTGATTTCTTAACTTTGAGTTTCAGTTAGAGTTATATTTTAGTTTAGTTGTAGTTAATAATTTAGAGTTTTTATCTTAGAGTCTTAGCTTAGAGTTTTTGTTGAAGTTCTAGTTTAGTTTTAGTTAATAACTTAGAGCTTTAACTTTGAGTCGTAGCTTAGAGTTTTTGTGAGAGTTTAAGTTTATTTAAATTTTATTTTAGAGTTTAGAGTCTTAGATTAGTCTTAGCTTAAAGTTTTTTTGTTAGTGTTCTAGTTTAGTTTAATTTTAGTTATTAGTTTGATTTTTTTACCTTTGAGTTTCAGTTAGAGTTTTGGTTTAGTTTTAGTTAAGATTTTTTTATTTTACATTTTAGTCTTATATTAGAGTTTTAATTTGATTTCTAGTTTATTTTAGTTTTATTTAATAATTTAGAATTTTATATTAGAGTTTTTTTTGTTATATTTATATTTTTTTTTATTTTTATATAATATTTTTATTTTTTTAACTCTTAGTTTAATTTATATTTATATTTTATTTTTATTTAATATTTTATATTTTTTAGCTTAGAGTTTTTATTTAAGTTCTAGTTTAGTTTAGTTTTAGTTAATAGTTTAGATTTTTAGTTTAGAGTCTTAGCTTATAGTTTTTGTTAGAGTTCTAGTTTAGTTTAATTTTAGTTGGGATTTTGATATTAGACCATATATTGTTCGTTCTATTTCTATTGTATTTTTAGTTAATAGTTTAGAGGTTTTAGACTAGTAATAGCTTATAGTTTTTGTTTGTACTTTCTTTGAAGTTTTTGTGTGTGTGCGACGTTTCTTAGATGTTCGATCATAAAAAATCTTTCAAAGGGATAATATAAAATATTCTAATTTTTAAGTATGTGTTTTATATTTTTTTGTGTTTGTGTAAGTTTTTTGGTGTTTGTTTTTTTGCTTTTTTTTTTTATTGGTTTTTTTTTTTTTTTTTTTTTTTCGTGTGGTTTTTTTTTTGTTTTTTTTATTTTTTTTTTTTTATTTTCTGTTTTTTTGTTTGTAATTTTTTTTTGTGTATGTAAGTTTTTTTGTTTGTGTTAGTTTTTGTGTGTGTGTACTTTTGTGTGTGTGTTTTAAATTGTTTTTTTGTGTGTAAGTTTTTTTTTGTTGTTGTGTAATTTTTTGTTTGTGTTTAATTTTTTGTGTGTGTGTAAGGTTTTTGTGTGTGTGTAAGTTTTTTTGTTTATGTAAGTTTTTTTGTGTTTGTAAGTTTCTGTTTTTGTGCTATTTTTAGTGTCTTTGTTTAAGTTTTTATTTTTTTTTAAGTTTTTTTTTGTTTTGAGGTTTTTTTTTTTTACGTTATTGTGTGGTTGTATGTTTTTTTGTTTTTGTTAGTTTTTGTTTGTGTTTGTTTTTTTGTGTGTGTATGTTTTTTTGTGTGTGTGTTAGTTTTTTTGTTTGTATGTAAGTTTTTTGTGTGTTTAAGGTTTTTGTGTTTATGTACGTTTTTGTGTGTATGTAGTGTGTGTTTAAGTTTTTGTTTGTGTTAGTTTTTGTGTGTATGTAAGTCTTTTTTGTGCGTGTTTAATTTTTTTTGTTTGTGTAAGTTTTTTGTTTGTATTTAAGTTTTTTGTTTGTGTAAGTTTTTTGTGTGTGTGTATTTTTTTTTGTTTATGTAAGTTTTTGTGTGTGTTTAAGTTTTTGTGTGTGTGTAAGTTTTTGTGTGTATGTAAGTTTTTGTTTGTGTTTGTAGTTTTTGTGTGTGTCTTAGTTTTTGTGTGTGTGTATAAGGTTTTGTGTGTGTGTGTAAGTTTTTGTGTGTGTGTAAGTTTTTGTGTGCGTATTAGTTTTTTTTTGTGAGTTATTTTTCGTTTGTGTGTTAGTTATTTTTTTTGTGTTTTTTTTTGTGTGTGTGTTAGTTTTTGTGTGTGTGTGTAAGTTTTTTTGTGTTTTTGTAAGTTTTTCTGTTTTTTTTTAAGTTTTTGTGTGTGTGTATTTGTCTGTTACTGAGTTAATTTGTATGTGTGTGTGTGTGTGTGTGTATTTCATTGTGTGTGTGTAAGTTTATGTGTGTGTAATAGATTGTGTTTGTGTAAGTTTTTGTTTTTTTTTAAGTTTTTTTGTGTGTGTGTAAGTTTTTGTGTGTAAGTTTTGTGTTTGTGTGTTTTTGTTTTTGCGTTTGCGTTTGTCTGTGTGTGTGTGTAAGTTCTTGGGTGTGTGTCAGTTTTTTTTGGTTGTTTAAGTTTTTTTTTTCTTTAAGTTTGTGTATGCGTGTATGTTTTTTGTGTGTGTAAGTTTTTGTGTTTGTGTAAGTTTTTGTGTGTGTGTAAGTTTTTGTGCGTATAAGTTTTTGTGTGTGTGTGTAAATTTTTCTGTGTGTGTAAGCTTTGTGTGTGTGTTAGTTTGTGTTTGTGTGTAAGTTTTTGTGTGTGCGTGTATGTTTTTGTTTGTTTTTTTGTTTTTGTTTGTTATTTAGAGTGTTAGTTTTCATGTGTAATTTTTTGTGTGTGTGTGTATGTTTTTGTGTGTGTGTAAGTTTTTTTGTGTGTGTATGATTTTGTGTGTGTGTAAGTTTTTTGTGTGTGTATGATATTGTATGATGGCAAGTTTTTGTGCGTGTGTTATAGTTTGTGTGTGTTTTCTTTTGTGTGTTCGGGTCAGTTTTTGTGTGTGTGTAAGTTTTTATGTGTTTATGTAAGTTTCTGTGTGTGTGTAAGTTTTTATGTGTGTGTAAGTTTTTTTGTGTGTGTTAGTTTTGTGTCTGTGTGTAAGTTTATTTGTATGTGTGTGTAAGTATTTGTGTGTGTGTGTAAGTTTTTGTGTGTGTGTGTGTAATATTTTGTGTGTGTGTGTATTTGTTTGTGTGTGTGTAAGTTTTTGTGTGTGTGTATGTTTTTTTGTGTGAGTAAGTTTTTTTTTGTGTGTGTAAGTTTTTGTGTGTGTGTAATTTTTTTTGTGTGGGTGTAAGTTTTTTTTTGTGTGTAATATTTTGTGTGTGTGTAAGTTTTTGTGTGTGTGTAAGTTTTTGTGTGTGTGTGTAAGTTTTTGTGTGTTTTTAATATATTTTGTGTGGGTAAGTTTTTGTGTGTTTTTGTGTTAGATTTTTTGTGTGTGTGTAATTTTATGTGTGTGTGTTAGTTTTTTTGTTTGTGTAAGCTTTTTTGTGTGTGTAATATTTTTTTTGTGCGTATTATTTTTTTTGTCTTTTTAAGTTTTTTTTGGGTTTGTATTTTTTTGTTTGTTTGTAATTTTTTGTGTTTTTTTAAGTTTTTTTTTGTGTGTTATTTTTTGTTTGTTTAATTTTTTGTTTGTGTGTAAGTTTGTGTGTGTTTGTAAGTTTTTGTGTGTGTGTAAGTTTGTGTGTGTGGGTGTTAGTTTTTGTGTGTGTGTATGGTTGTTTGTTTTTTTTATAATTTGTGTGTGTTATTTATTTTGTGTGTGTTTAAGTTTTTGTGTGTTTGTAAGTTTTTTTGTGTGTGTAAATGTTTGTGTGAGTGTTTTTTAGCTTTTGTTTTTGTGTAATATTTCGACTGTGTAACCCTATCATTTCCTTATTCCTAAAATAATATAAGAATTTTAACTTCAATTCATATTTTTCTCAAACAGATGAAAGAATTTAAAATTCTCCACAAAATTCTTAATAGAATATTGACAATCTCAAGTTCTATTCTGAATTTTACCAAAGAACCAAATTCAATTCCAATTTATCCAAAGAAAATAAGAATATTTCACGTCAGTTTTAAGTTCACCAAGACATGAAACATTTTAAGTTCACTTCAAAATTTTTCCGTAGAAGATTGGAAAAGTTATACTATGATTCTGATTATTTTCCATGAAGATAAAAAGTTTCACTTTAATTCTAAATTTTCTTAAATTAAATTTCGACCTTTCTCAAAGAGATGAAAAAATTTCAAGTTCTGTTCCAAATATTGTCACGGAAGAAGGAAAGTTCAACTTCGATTCTGAATTTTCTCAATGAAAAGGAAATAAGTTATTGATCAATTCTTTCTCCCCAAAATAATATAAAAATTTTCCACTTCAGTTCATATCTTTCTCAAAGAGATGAAAAGTTGTAAATAATCTTCCAAATTTTTAATAGAAGATAGAAACGTTAAAGTTATCTTCTGAATTTTACCGAAGAAAATAGTTCATTGCTAATTTCTCAAGAGAAAATAAAAATCTTCCACAGATTTTTTTCCATGAAGATAAAAATTTAAGTTTTCAAATTTTCCAAAATTTCAATTCCTATGAATTTTTCTAAATGAAAATATACAATTCACTTGATTCACTTTTCTCAAAGAGATGAAAAAATTTAATACTGTTCAAATTGTTCTTACAAGATGAAAGTTGTTCCATCTGAAGAAGAATAATTCAATTCTAATTTCTCCAGAGAAAATAAAAAGCTTCCACTTCAGTTTTAAGTTGACCAAGACATAAAAAATTTAAAGTTCAGTTCTAAATTTTTCCGTAGAAGATATGAAAAGTTTTACTATGATTGTGATCATTTTCAGTGAAGATAAAAAGTTCCACTTTAATTCGAAATTTTCTTAAATTTAGTTCCGACTCTTCACATCGGGATGAAAAAATTTAAAGTTCTGTTCCAAATTTTTCATTGAAGATAGGAAAAGTTATACTTTGATCTTTAATATTCAAGTTCACTTCTGAATTTTACAAAAGTATATAATTAAATTTCAATTTCTCCAGAGAAAATAAAAAGATTCCACTTCATTTTTAAGTTCACCAAGACACAAAAAATTTAAAGTTAAGTTCTAAATTTTTCCCTAGAAGATATGGAAAGTTATACTATGATTTTGATTATTTTCTATGAAGATAAAAAGTTTCACTTTAATTCTAAATTTTCTTAAATTCAATTCCGACTTTTCTCAATGAGATGAAAAAATTTAAAAGTTCTGTTCCAAATATTTTCCCCGGAAGAATAAAAGTTCAACTTCGATTCTGAATTTTCTCGATGAAAATGAAATAAGTTATTGATCAATTCTATATGAGATGAAAAAATTTAAAAGTTCTGTTCCAAATATTTTCCCCGGAAGAAGAAAAGTTCAACTTCGATTCTGAATTTTCTCGATGAAAATGAAATAAGTTATTGATCAATTATATTTTCCCAAAATAAGATAAAAAGTTTCCATTTCAGTTTATATTTTACTCAAAGAGATGAAAAATTTTTAAATACTGTTCAAAATTTGTCATAGAATATAAAAAAGTTCAATTTCTCATCTGAATTTTACCATATAACAGCTTTAATTTTTAATTTAACCAGAGAAAATAAAAAGCTTACACGAACTATTTTCCATTAATATAATACAAAAATCCCTTGTAATATATGAAAAGTTATAGAATTACTTTAATTATTTTTAACGAAGAAAAAAAGTTTCACTTAAATATTTAATTTTTTCAAAGAAGTGAAGAAAATTTCAACTTCGATTCTGAATTTTCGCAATGAAAATGAAATAAGTTATTGATCAATTCTATTTCCCCAAAATAATATAAAAATTTCCCACTTCAGTTCAGATTTTTCTCAAACAGATGAAAAAATTTTAAATACAGTTCCAAATTTTTTCATAGAAGATATAAAAGTTCATGTTCTCTTCTTAATTTTAACAAATAAAATATTTCAATTCTAATTTCTCCAGATAGAATAAAAAGCTTCCGTGACAGTCTTAAGTTAGCCAAGAAATATAAAATTTTAATTTAATTTATAAGTTTTTTAATAGAATATAAGAAAAGTTATACTATGATTTTGATTATTTTTATGAAGATAAAAAGTTTCACTTTAATTCTAAATTTTCTTAAATTCAATTCCGACCTTTCTCAAAGAGATGAAAAAATTTAAAGTTCTGTTCCAAATATTTTTCCGGAAGAAGAAAAGTTCAATTTCTATTCTAAATTTTCTCAATAAACATCAAATAAGTTATTGCTCAATTAGATTTTCAAAAAATAATATAAAAATTTCCACTTGAAGTCAGAGTTTTCTCAAAGAGGTGAAAAAATTTAAAACATTGTTCCAAAATTTTCACAGACTATAGGAAAAGCTGTAAGTCGAGTGTCAAGATATTTCATGAAGATACGGGACTCAAACTCAATGCTCAATCTTCTTACATAAGTTCAAAGTGTTCAAGCTCCAATTTTAATATCCTTAGAGAAGAGAAAAAAAAAGTTAGCTCAAATCTGCAAATTACAAATGAAAATGAAAAGCTTCCATTTCAGTTCCTAATTTCTCAAAGACATAAAAAAATTTAAAGTTCTATTTTAAATTTTTCCATAGAAGATAGAAATGGCTATACTATGATTGTGATTATTTACCGTGAATATTAAAAGTTTCATTTCATTTCTAATTTTTCTTAAATTCGGTTCACTCATCTCACAACCAAAAACAATAGGTTAGGTTAGGTTATGTATAAATAAATATTAATAAATAATTAGAAACATTTTTACATGTTTCAGTTAGGTTAGGTTAGGTAAACTTATCACGAACGCTCATGATAATCTAACCTAACCTAACTTAAACATGGTAAAAAGATTAAATTAGGTTAGGTTAGGCTAGATTAAGTTAGGTTAGGTTAGAGTGTAGGTGTAGGTTAGGTTAGCCTACGTACGCACGCGTACGTAGGCTAACCTAACCAAACCTAACCTAACTTAATCTAGCCTAACCTAACCTAATTTAATATTTTTACCATGTTTAAGTTAGGTTAGGTTAGCTTATCATGAGCTCTCGTGATAATTTTACCTAACCTAAACTAAATTAAACATGGAAAAATGTTTCTAATTATTTATTAATATTTATTTATAACTAACCTACACTAACCTTGTGTGTTTTTTATTTAGATGAGTGATCTGAATTTAACAAAAATTAGAAATGAAATGAAACTTTTTATCTTCATGGTAAGTAATCATAATCATAGTATATCAATTCCTATTTTCTATGGAAAAAATTTATAATTTAACTTCAAATTTTTTATTTCGTTGAGACATTAGGAACGTAAATGGAAGCTTTTTTATATTCAATAGTAAATTTCCGAATTGAGCTAACATTTTATATATTCTATAAGAGAATTAAGATTAGAACCTGTACATTTTACAGTTCATCAAGAAAACTCAGAATTCAATTGTAGTTCCATACCTTCGTGAAGAATACTCACAATCAACATATAGCTTTTCCCATCGTATATGGAAAATGTGGAACAATGTTTTTAATTTTTTCATCTCTTTGACAAAAATCTGACTTGAAGGTTAAAAATTTACATTATTTTATGAAAATATAATTGATCACTAATTTATTTAATTTTAATTTAAAAAATTCAGAATCAACATTTAAATTATCTTCTTCAGGACAAACATTTTTAACATAACTTTACATTGTTTCATCTCTTCGAAACAGGTTGTACTGGAATTTAAGAAAATTTAGAATTAAAGTAAGACTTTTCATCTTTAGGAAAATAATTAAAATCATAATTTGACATTTTTTATCTTCTATGAAAAAACTTAGAAGTGAACTTTAAATATTATATGTCTTGGTGAACTTAAAACTGACGTGGAAGCTTTTTATTTTATCTGGAGAAATTAGAATCTAATTATGTTATTTGGTAAAATTCATAAGAGAACTTGAAATTTTATATCTTCAATGAAAAAATTTGTAACTGTATTTAAAATTTTTTCATCTGTTTGAGAAAAAATCTGAACTGAAGTGTAAATTTTTTATATTATTTTGGGGACCTAGAACTGATCAATAACTTATTTCATTTTCATTGTAAAAACTCAGAATTGAATTTGAAATTTTCTTCACTTCTTTGAGAAAATTTACAATTTAATAGAAAATTTTTATCTTCATATAAAATAATCCCAATCATAGTATAGCTTTTCCTATCTTCTATGGAAATTTTTTTTATCTTCTAAGGAAAATAATTTGTGGAAGCTAATTATTTTCTATGGAGAAATTAGAACTGAAAGGTTTTCTTTGGAAACATTCAGATGAGAACTTTAAGTTTTATATCCTATATGAAAAATTTGGAACAGTATTTAAAAATTTTTAATCTCTTTGAGAAAAATCTAAATTGAAGTGGAAACTTTTTATATTATTTTGGGAAAATAGAATTGATCAATAACTTATTTCATTTTCATCGAGAAAATTCAGAATCGAAGTTGAACTTTTCTTCTTCCGGGGAAAATATTTGGAACAGAACTTTTAAATTTGTTCATCTCATATAGAATTGATCAATAACTTATTTCATTTTCATCGAGAAAATTCAGAATCGAAGTTGAACTTTTCTTCTTCCGGGGGAAATATTTGGGACAGAACTTTTAAATTTTTTCATCTCATTGAGAAAAGTTGGAATTTAATTTCAGAAAATTTAGAATTAAAGTGAAACTTTTTATACTCATAGAAAATAATCCAAATTATAGTATAACTTTTCATAGCTTCTACGGAAATAATTAGAACAGAACTTTAAAATGGTTATCTCTTAGTGAACTTAAAACTGAAGTGGAAGCTTTTTGTTTTTTCTGGATAAATTAGAATTGAATTATGTTGTTTGGTAAAATTCAAAAGAGAACTTGAATATTTAAGATCAAATTATAACTTTTCCTATCGTCAATTAAAAATTTGGAACAGAACTTTAATTTTTTTCATCTCTATGTGAAAAGTCGGAACTGAATTTAAGAAAATTTAAAATTAAACTGAAACTTTTCATCTTCACAGGAAATAATCACACTGAGGGTAATTCTTTTTCTGTCTTCTTCGTAAAAAATTAGAACTGAACTTTATATTTTTTTTGTCTTGGTCACCTTAAAACTGAAGTGGAAGCTTTTTATTTTGTCTGGAGAAATTAGAATTGAATTATGTTCCGGGAAAATATTTGGAACAGAACTTTAAATTTTTTCATCTCTTTGAGAAAGGTCGGAATTGAATTTAAGAAAATTTAGGATTAAAGTGAAACTTTTTATCTTCATGGAAAATAATCAGACTCATAGTATAACTTTTCCTATCTTCTACGGAAAAATTTAGAAGTGAACTTTAAATTTTTCATGTCGTGGTGAACTTAAAACTGAAGTGGAAGCTTTTTATTTTCTTTGGAGAAATTAGAATTGAATTATGTTCTTTGGTAAAATTCAGAAGAGAACTTGAACTTTTCTATCTTCTATGAAAAATTTAGAACAGTATTTTAAATTCTTTCATCTGTTTGAGAAAAATCTGAATTGAAGTGGACATTTTTATATTATTTTAGGAAAATAGAATTGACATGGGTACACACACAAAAACTCACACACACACAAAAGCTTACACACACTAACAAAAAAATTTACACACACAAAAAAACTTATACAAACACAAAAACTAACACACACAAACAAACTCACACACACAAAAAAACTGACACACACAAACAAAAACTTACACACACACAAAAACTTACACACACACAAAAAAACTAACACACACACAAAACATACACACACATAAAAACCTACACAAACACATAAACTTACACCCACAAAAAAACATACACACACAAATAAACTTACACACACAAAAACTTACACACACACAAAAACTTACACCCACACAAAAACACACACACACAAAAACTAAAACACACACACGCACAAACAAGCATACACGCACACAAAAACTTACACACACAGAAAATCATACACACACACACAAAAACATGCACACACAAAAAAACTTACACACACACACACACACACACAAAATCTTACACACACACACAAACTTACACACACACAAAAAATTACACACACACAAAAACTTACGCACACACATAGAAATTTACACACACACAAACATACACACACACAAAAATATACAAACACAAAAAAAACTCACACACACACACACACTCATAAACTTACACACAGACAAAAACTTACACACACACACACAAAACTTACACACACAAAAAAACTTAAACACACACATAAACTTACACACAAACAAACAAACTTAAAAACAAAAAAAAAATTACAAACACAAACAAAATGACGCACACAAATAAAAATACACAAACAAAAAAAATAATAAACACAAAAAATAAAAAACCAAAACAAAAAAAAAAAACCAAACAACCATAAACCCAAACAAATAAATTACACACACACAAAAAAAAACCCAAAGCACAAAAACTTACACACACACACAAAAAAACAAACACACAAAAAAAAATACACACAAACAAAAAATTAACAACACAAAAAAAAATACACACACACAAAAAAATAAAAACAAAACACAAATAAAACACACATAAACTTACATACACAAATAAAAATCACACACACACACAAAAAACTTAAAAACAAACAGAAAATAAAAAACACAAAAACATACACACACACACAATTACTTACACACACACAAAAACATACAAAAACTAACAAACACAAACAGACACATACACACAAAAAAAATAATACGCACACACAAAAACATACACACACACAAAAATAAAACACACACACAAAAATATACGCAAACTCAAAAAAATACAAAAAAAAAAAAAATTACACACACACGAAAAATTACGTACACAAAAAAACTTATACACACACAAAAACTCACACACACACAAAAACTTACACATACACAAAAAAACATACACACAAACAAAAAAATAAACACACAAAAAAACTTACCCACACACAAAAAAAAACAAAAAAACAAAAACACAATTAAACACCCACAAAAACTTAAACACACACAAAAAAAAACAAAACCACAAATACTTAAATACCCAAACGAACCAAAAGAAAAAAAACAAAAAACAAACAAACCTAAAAAATACAAAAACACAAAAAAATAATAATGAAAAAGACAAATTACACACACACAAAACATTACACACACAAAAACTTAAAAAAGCAAAAAATAACAAAAAAAAATTACATAAACCCACATAAAATACACACACAAAAAAAAATAATACACACACAAAAACTTAACAGAGAACAAAAACTATTACACACAAAAAACATATTACACACACAAAATATAAAACCAAATAAAATACTAAAAAAAAAACACATAATAATAAAACACACAAAAAAAAAAACAAAAAAACTTACACACACACAAAAAATAAAATACACACACTAAAACAGACACAAAAAAAGAATATAAAACACACACAAAAAATAACGAAAGCGAACAAAATAAAACATACAAAAAAAAAATTAAAAAAAAAAAAAAAAATACACACACACAAAAAAAAAAATACAAAAACACAAAAAAATACACCAAAAAAAAAAAAAAAACACACACAAAAACTTACACACACACAAAAAAATAAAAAAAAAAAAAAAATAACATAAACACACAAAAAATACACAAACAACTAAAGAAAATAAAACAAAAACTATAAAAAAAAAACACCAAATAAAACACGCACAAAAAAAAACTTACACACACACAAAAAAATCAACAAAAAAAAACATAAACACACACAAAAACAAAAACATAAACAAAAAATTATTACAAAAACATACACATACGAAAATTTTATATTATTTTAGTAAAATAGAATTTATATGTGCACACACAAAAAAACTCACAAACACACAAAAAATTACACACACACACAAACAAAAACTATAAGATAATACTCTAATATAAAAACTATAAACTATTAACTAAAAATACAATAAACAAGAACTATACCATAAACTAAAATGTAAGAAATCAAAATCTAAAATAAACTTAAAATAATCCGAGACTATAACAAAAACTCTAAGATTTAACTAAATGCTACAACACTAAGATATAAAATGAAACTAACTAATCAACAAATTCAATAAAAACTCTAAGCTACCAAATCTATGCTCTAAACTAAAAATAAACAAGAGATATAACTGAAACTCATAGTTCAAAAAATCAAACTCTTATCTAAAATTAAACTAAACTAGAACTCTAACAAAAAAACTCTAATCTAAAATTCTAAAATCTTAACTAAAACTAAACTAAACTAGAACTCAAATTAAAACTCTAAGCTAAGACTCTAAGCTAAAACACAAAACTCTTAACTAAAACTAAACTAAAAATCTAAATTAAACTAAAAGGTAAAAAAATCAAACTCTTAAATAAAATTAAAATAAAATATAACACTAAAAAAAAAACTCTAAGATAATACTAAGATAAAACTATAAACTATTAAATAAAATCAACCTAAACTAGAACTCTAACAAAAACTCTAAGCTAAGACTATAAGCTATAACAAAAAGTTCTTAACTAAAACTAAACTAAACTTGAACTACATCAACCAGTTTAGGCAACGACTCTAAGCTAAAAATTATAAATTCTTAACTAAAACTAAACTTAACTATAACTATAACTAGAAATTAATTGAACGAAATCGCAATCTTAACTAAAATTATGCTCAACTAGACCCCTAACAAAATATCTAAGCTAAGACTCTAAGATAAAGCTCTAAACTCTGAAATAAAATTAAAATAAACTATAAATAAAACAAAAACTATAATATAAAAACTCTAAACTCTTAAATAAAACTAAACAAGAACTCTAACTGAAACTCAAAGGTAAAACATCAAACTCTTAACTAAAATTAAAGTAAACTAGAACTCTAACAAAAATCGGCGTATCCCTGGGGCGCATTCCTGCGGCGCATTCCTGCGGCGCATCCCTGCGGCGCTTCCCCCGACCCGCGGCACATCCCCCTGCGGCGCATCCCCATGCGGCGCATTCCTGCCCCGCGGCACTTCTCGGGCTCGGGGGAACTTTGAGGACCGGGGGAGGGCCTCTGGGGTCCGGGGTGCCCTTTGGGGGTCCGGGGGCCCTTTGAGGACCAGAGGAGGGCCTTTGAGGGTCTGAGGAGGGCGTTTGGGGGGCTGGGGCTCTTTGGGAGCTTGGGGGACCTTTGAGTACCGGGGGCTTCCTTCGGGGTTGGGGTGGGGGATCGGAACCCTTTGGGGTTGGGGTAGAGGACCTCACAACACTGTTCAAATGGAACTTGTGTATTATAACGACCACAGAGTTTCACCCTCAAATTCTCTTCTAAAACCTTTCCTAAAATCTTCTTTCAAATCATCGTCTCTAACTGTTTCGCCGAAATAATCCCATAAAATGTCTAAAACGGTTTCGCCAAAATAATCCCTAAACGTAATTTCAGCGTGTTCCTTTTGTTTTTGGCATCTCTGCGCTAACGCATTTCAAATTTTTAGGAAACCCTTTCCTACGTTAATCTCTTCATCTCATAAATTTTCCTAGCTAAACTATTAGGGTTTCGTTAGAATATCAATTTATCTCTCCAACTTAAAGCTCAGTGAAGCCGTATTTAAAAATAGAATTTCTATCTCTTTATACTCCCGCATAATTCCAAGATAACAAGTGATGTCATTTATAATTCCTGACACTAAAGATCAATGAAGCCCTATTTCAAAATAGGATATTAATTTTTCTCTCTGACCTAAAGAACGTTTATCCCTCAGACCTAAGATTAAAGAAGTCTTAATGTTTCTTAATTTCCACTTCGTGAATCAATAATTTCCCCTAGCGATTATGTAAATCAAGTTCTCTGGTTAGGTCTAAAGATCAAACAATCTCATAACATTCGCGTCGAGCATGTCCATTCTCACTGACAACGAACAGACATAAATCATCCATATAACAGACATGAAAAACATCAAATAAATCGAACAACACACATAACCATCCAAGAAAACATACATAAATGTGACAAAGTTCCTGTTTTTCAAATTCTCACTGACAAAAACCATAAAACATCCATAATTTGATGTTGACATCCGAGAAAAACATCAAATAAATTGAACAACACACATAACCATCCAAGAAAACAACCATAAATGTGAGAAAATTCCTGGTTTTTCAAGTGAGAAAATTCCTGTTTTTTCATTCTCAGTGAGAAAACCATAAACCACGTGGTGGGGTCCGGAGTAGCACCCCCCTCTCTACTTTTGCTCCAGGTTCAGTGGGGGTCATGTAATTCCCGGAGGTATAATAATTTGACCTTTAGACTATTTGAATAAAAAAGCTATCTCAGAATTTTGATCAGATTTCTGTAGGGGGAGGGCAGCTAAAACAGGAATGGGAGAGGGCTGGTTGCCTTCCCATTACTTTCCAATCTTAAAAAGGACACTAGAACTTTCAATTTTCAATTGAATGAATCCTCTGCAAAGTTTGTACGAAAGCTTCATTCTACCAAGTTGATGCACTTGATGGTAGATAAAATTACGTGCAGTGATGACGCATCCGCTATTATTTAGAAGTTCCATTGAGCCATTCTTTAGGTCGAGGGGGGAGGAGTACCTGATGTCTCAAAGACTACCAAAAAAAGTTGCGAGCGGGCGAAAAATTACCCTATTTTCGAAAAGAGAGGAGAATCCCCGGGAGTTCAGCATATCAGATTACCCTTTACCCTTTAGCACTGGCCACTGCGGCCAGTGGAGAGAAAAGAAACGAAAAATGTAAAACAACGCGGGTATTTCGTCTGTATCCATACAAGGTTTATTCAGCACTAAATAAACATAAGAGACAAGATAAAAAACCAAGTTATAACTAAAAACAAATTAAAACCCCCACAAAAAAAATAAAATAAAAATAGAAAATATATAGCCTATATACAATTGGCGCAAACTGATTCACGTAGGGAAAATATGCAATTATAGAGTTACTTCAGTGAGAACACCAGAGTAACTGAGAAAAAAAAAATGGAAATTACTTTGATTATTCTGTTGCGAAATAATCCTTTTATTGGCTATTATTGAAGCAAATCGTTTTGGTCTAGCAGGTAAAATAGTCCCCTGGTGATTATTTATAATCTTAATTCCCTTATTGACTGTTGATTCACTCTTTAGAAGATTATCATAAATTGGGTCAATCTTTAAACTACCTGTGTTTCTATTTATCGAAAGGTTAGCAAACATATGTTTTTTAATTTCTATGGCTTCTCTCGCCCATTGTGTGTACCCCTTATCATTTGAAATAGCTAAGGCCTCATCAAATTTTACAAAGTGATTTGGTTTAAACCAAGTATGTTCTGCTAAAGCTGAAACAAAAGTTTCTGGAGGCTTGCTTACTTGTAGGGTTTTTTCTATTGAATTTTGGTGTTCAATAAACCTTTCAACAAATTGTTGGTGAGTCCTACCAATATAGAACTTGCCACAAGAACACGCAATTTTATACACCCCACTTACTAAATATCCCCGGGTTAAATCCTTTCCAAAAATAAAGAAACTACCCATTGGCCTCAACGATTGGAAACATGTATCAATGTTAAATTTACGCAAAATCCGTGAAAGTTTCTCACCCAAACCAGGTACATATGGCAACGTTTTTTAGTTTCAGCTTGATTTTTTTTTTATCTTGTTCATCTTGTGTCTCTTTCGTGCTGAAGACGCCTTGTTTGGATACAGGCGAAATATCTGCGTTGTTTTACATTTCTAGTTTCTTTTCTCTCCACTGGCCGCAGTCTCGTTTGTTGTTTTTTCTTCTTTTTACTGAGATTTTTGTCTTTGTTAGTTTTTTTTTCACTTGGTATTTTATACTTAATGCATTTTGTAATGTCGTTTGCGTCATAGATATAAAAACGATATGTTCACTCTTCGGGGGGGGGGGGATGGTCGGAATCATATAGTTAATCCTCTTGAAATATACTCTATATATATATATATATATATATATATATATATATATATATATATATATATATATATATATATATAAATATACTCTATATATATATATATATATATATATATATATATATATATATATATATATATATATATATATATATATATATATAATTCACGGAGCTAAACACCCTCCCTCCCCTTTCAGGATGGGGCTGAGACGTCCCCAACAAAACAGTCAAAATATTCGACTTGTATGCGGTGAATTCTTTTGTGTTGCTTGAAATATCTTACAATTTCATCTTATTCTGATTCATAGTCCTACGAATAAAAACACGGCGAAGAGAAGAAAAGCTAAAACTATTAAGAAGAAACTATACATTTATTATTAGATAGCATTAACTGTAACCCTTGTCAAAAAAAAATTAAATTCGAAAGTTGCGTTGAAATTTTTTTCAATGAATTCAGTACTTCGATAAAACAGGAAAAATTTAAAATTATAATACTGCAATTTTCACTTTATACTCTTAGCATTGCCGTTGGCAGTGACTCTTTCGGCTGGTCTTTGGTAGGGCTTTCCACCAAACTTGTCCCATTCACGTTGGAATTCTATTTCCAAAATCTCTGCTCCTCGTTTCCGAGTAAGTCCGGTCTCATCTAAGCCTAGTTCACACATTTGCATGTCATCCTGACCTAGAAGAAGAAGATTAAATTCGGCTTTGAATGTTAGGCATACCTCTGCAACCTCATTTATTACTAAAAAGCTTTTGAGGATAAGGAGGGAGGATAAATATTGCCTTATGTGTTGATAGACAACCACGAAAGCACCGGAAAGTGCACCAGCACCTGACAACTACAAAAATAAATGTCAACATAGAAAGCTATCAAAAGATACTTGGTAAAAAAAAATGAATTAATGAACGACAATCTGAGTCACATCCTGGGAACCACTTTCCCAAGCCCCCGACGCTACTAATGCCACTACTATGGCCAATACAGCTACGCGCGCTCCTCCTCCATCACAATGTATTTGAAGTCTTTCTCTTTACGCCCTCCAAAGAAGTTCCCATTTCCCATCCTCCCCTTACGACATCCTCCCACCCCATTCGGGGACTACCCGCTTTTCGTTTGGCCCTAGGCAGTTGGCCAACAAGGACAATCTTTGGTAATCTGTCATCCTTCATCCGCGAAACATGCCCAAGCCATCTCATCCTTTCTCTCATTTTAGCCCTTGTAAGTGGGATTTAACCAAATTTTTCTTACAGTTTGCTATTTGAGATATGGTCAGTCAGTCGGATACGGAAAACAATCTGGAGACAATTTCTCTGGAGAACATCAGGCAACTCTTTCTCTGTTATTCAGAGCGCCCAGGCTTAAGAACCATACTAAACTACTGTCATCACTGTAGCTTCCAACATTCTAATCCTCGTTCGCAGACTTACCTTCCTATTCTTCCAAACTTTTCAACCGTGTAACAGTTGTAACAGCTGGAGTAAGGCCTGGGCCTTGGCAATTCTGCTTTTAATATCTTCACTGCACCCACCATCTTTACTAATAATACTACGTAGGTAAGTGATGCTGTCCATTTGATTGATCCTTTCGTTACCCAACATCACCTTTTTACCTTCAATTGTTCCTAATCTTAGCGACTTAGACTTCTTGACATTAATTTTCAAACCTATTCTTGCACACTGACCTCACAAAACCTCTAAAAGCTCATTCATTTTGCTAAAAGTTTCCTCTAGGATGCTTAAATCCTCAGCATAATCTAAGTCTAAGAGAATTTTACTTTTCCACTTTGATTTGGTGTCTTACATTGCCTTTGTTGTGCTCCTTAGGACAAAGTCCATCAAAATGATCCCTGTAAATGGGGATAGAACGCAACCCTGCTTAACTTCTGATTTACTACGAAACCAGCTACTAACCTCATTTCCTACCTTAACCACATCAGTTTTGTTCTCAGTGTTATTCATAGCCCTGAACATTTAATATATTTATCTGATATACCATACAAACCATCATTACCATACCATACAATCTCATAACCATCATTAGTCAAACAGTTCGTGGTAACAAACTATAAGTAAGGAGCGACCCGGCTCAATAGTAACCGAAACTCTAAAACACGGGATTTTGATACCAATAGATACATCAAGAGAATCATATTTTAATACTGATTTTAAATATATAAGTTTCATCAAGTTTAGTCCTACCCATCAAAAGTAACGCGCCTGAGAAATTTTGGCTGATTTTCGAAAAAAGGGGGGAAAGACGCCCTAGAAGCAATAGAACTAAATGAAAATCACACCATCATATTCAGCGTATCAGAGAAACCTACTGTAGAGGTTTCAAGCTCCTATCTGCAAAGATGTGGAATTTTGTATTTTTTGCCAGAAGAAAGATCACGGATCCGTATTTATTCGCTTTTTTTCTTTTCCCCAGGTGTGATCGTACCGACCCAGTGGTCCTAGAATATCGTGGGAGGGCTCATTCGAACGGAAATTAAAAGTTCTAGTGCCCTTTTTAAGTGACCAAAAAAATGGAGGGCAACTAGGCCCCCTCCCGCGCTCATTCTTTTCCCAAAGTCACCCGATCAAAATTTCGAGATAGCCATTTTGTTCAGCATGGTCGAAAATGTAATATATATATATATATATATATATGTCTTTTAGGATGACTTAATCCCCCAAAGTCCCCTGGGGAGAGCTGAAAGTTATGAACTTTACCCAATGTTTACACATAGTATTGGTTATTGGGAAGTATACAGACGTTTACTAGGGGGATTTTTTTTCTGGTAGGGGGGGGGGGGTGAAGGTTGGGGGGTTATGTGGGAGGATCCTTCCATGGAGGAAGTTTTCATGGGGGAAGAAACATTGCTATCAAGGGGGTGTCGAATTTCCCACCATCATTTTAAAAAAACTATCAGAAAATAAATAAAAAAAATAAACAAGTTTTTCAACTGAAAGTAAGTAGCAACACCAAAACTTAAAACTAACAGAAATTATTAAGTATATGATTGGGTTCGCCCCCTAGTCCATATGTCGCTCTTTAAGCCAAAGATTTTTTAGTACTTTCATAAGAGCTATTCATTCTAATTAACGGCCTTTGTGATTAAGGGTAATTTTTAAAGAATCGGAATGAAATTCGAACTTTAGCGTAAAGAGCGAGGTATTGAATAGGGGGCGAGCCCCCTAATATACGTATTAAAAATATATGGGTATAGAAGTTCGTTACGTAAGTTAATTCGTAGGTTATGTATATTTATTACTAATAAAAACGTTCGTAAATAAAATTAAACAACTTTCGAGAAAGCCATTTAACCAAATAAAAGAAAAAATTAATATGCAATTTTTTTAAATTATTCATGTACGGTGAGCCAACATCAAAACCTTCATTAATTCAAAAACAGTCATAAATTAACTAAAAAAACAAGTTTTTCAATTGAAAGTAAGGAGCAACATTAAAACTTAAAACGAACAGGAATTATTCCATATATGAAAGAGGCTGTCCCCTCCTCAACGCCTCGCTCGTTACGCTAAAGTTAGACTCTTTCTCACAACTTTATTTTTTAAAACTCAAAACCACGTTTTCCTCATGTGTAATTGACGAAACCCCTGATCGCACTGTTTATAAGAAAATAGCTATCATTGTAGTATTGTTTGGCGAGAAACATCTAAAACTTTATAATGAAGTATTGGACATGATTTACTATAGTGATGGATCGGCTGAAGGTCTGACTAACCGCATCAAACAAGTCATTGAAAAAAACTCGATTCCCTGGCAAAATATTGTTGGATTTGTGCAGATACAACTAACATCATGCTTGGATCCAACAGATCTGCTTCAACACTAATTAAAGCCATGGTGCTACACTTCTCGAACGTGAAATGTTCATGCTATCTTATTCACTTATGTTCATCCTATACATACTTGTCACTTCCCAAGACGCTAGAAGACTTGAATCAAAATATCTATGCCCACTTTTCCAGACGTGCTCCAGTCGAGATAAGTATGCCAAATTACAGGAGTTCTCTCAAAATAAAGCACATTGAATTCTAGCACCAGGAAAGAAACGTTTGTTGGCTCTTCAGACCTTCCCAAAGAGGCTTATTGAGCATTGGGTTGCTCTTACTCCGTATTTCATAGAAACCACGCTTGACAACCAAACAGCAACCAATGACCTTATCTTGTCAACATTACAAAGTAGGTTGACAAAGCCATACCTTCAATTCATGGACTACTCTCTCGGTCTCTCCAACAAATTCAACAAAGTTTTTCAATCTGAGCTTCCACTTCTTCGCTCCCTAAAGGTAAGTGTCAGCAAACTTGTGGATGATGCTGCATCTAACTTCAAGGAACTGAAATATATTCGCAGTGTTAGTATGTTTACCAAATTGGATCCTTACCTTTCAAGTGAGTACCTGCCTTTAATCTAGACGTATGTGGGAATAGCTACAAGCGATTCAATATTAGAACTCGAAAATGCTCAAGAGCGAAGTGATAACATTGATCTCTTTTATCAGTCTCGTCAAAAGTAATATATAGTCCTAATCAAGCAGATGCAAGACCGCTTCAAGTTCGGAGACGAAATTTATGATATTTTGGCTTTGGTTGAGCCAAAGAATGCAAGAAATTTTAAGCCAGAATCTCTAAGGTTACTATTTGCGAGATTTCCTGTTCTAACAGAAAAATGTTGCCTCCAGAAGTCGGACGTAGAATGGAGGCTACAGGCAATAACTGATCTTCACTGAGCTGCCACTGATGCCACTGAGCTTCATTTGGGAGATGCCCAAGTTAAAAACCTCTCAGTTGAGCAGGACTGGATGAAGATACTTGGTCTGAAGACTCGCAGTGGCGAAATCAATTACCCAGAATTGCGGAAGTGCATATCGCTGATCTTCTCGTTACCTTTTAGCGATGTACCACTTGACTGTTTGTTCAGTCTTCCAAAATTAATCAAAACAGACATCCGAAATAGTCTCGAGAATGTCTCACTTATTCGAGTTAATTACTGGTTGGAAATGGAAATAACACTTCATCAACTGTCAGCATACCGAAAGCTTTGACTGGCTTCAAGACGAGGGCAGACGCTACGTGTGATAAAGTGCTGGAGATGACACTCAATTGAACTTTTTTATGTATTCTCGTTAATGTAAAAGATGTTAAGTATATCGTTATCTGACGTAAAAATAACACTTTGATGTTGCACTGTGCTTTTCAAATAAATTCTGTGGAAATACAGGGATGAATATCCCTTTTTTCTTGAGAGAAATCAGACCTAAAAACAAGGAATTTCAGGGAAAATTAATATGAAAACAGGGAAAACTGAAATCGAAAAGTGAAAGCACTGTCCTCTGTCCCTCCTAAAACCACACTGTTCTTCACTTAGAACATTATCTATAGCATCTCTAAGTCCAAATATTACCACTTCAAATTGTTATTCAACCGCCAAAGGGATTACCCATAACAGCTAATAAAGAAAATATTATACGCATTGGTTTAATCAAACAGTTAGTGGTAACGAACAGTAAGTAAGGAGCGACGCAACTTAATACTGACCGAAACTCTAAGAAAAAGGAATTCTGATATCAAATGATATAACAAAAGAATCGGCGTATTATGCTGATTTCAAATGTATAAGATTCATTAAGTTTAGTTTTACTCATCAAAGGCTACGAGCCTAAGAAAATTTGCCTGATTTTCAAGAAAAGGGAAGAAACACCCCTTAAAAGCCAAGGGAATTTTAATGAAAATCAAACCATCAGATTCGGCGTATCAGAGAACTCTACTACAAAGGTTTCAAGCTCCCATCTTCAAAATATGGAATTTAGCATTGTTTGCCAAAAGAAAGATCACGGATGCATGTTTATTTATTGTTTCTTTTTTTCCAGGGATGATTGTACCAAACTAATGGTCCTAGAAGATCGGGAGAGGGCTCATTTGAACGGATTTTAAAAGTTCTTGTGTCATTTTTAAGTGACCAAAAAGATTAGAGGGCAGTTAGCCCCCCCCCCCCGTCCCATCCCACACCCCTTTTTCGCTAAAGTCGTTCGTTCAAAATTTTGAGCCGGCCATATTGTTCAGCATAGTTGAAAGATCCATTAATTATGCTTTTAGAGATAAAATAACTCTCCTGCGGCCCCTGGGGAAAGGTATTTAAGCATGAAATTTTCTCATTGTTCGCGTATACTATTTGTTATTGGGAAGTATGCATACAGTTTTTGGGTAGGGGGGGGGGGGTGAATTTTCTAATTGGGGGATTTTCTACGGATTGATTTTTCAACAGGGAGGGAAGTTTCCAGGGGATAAAAGTTTCATGGGAAATTTTACACTGCAGAAATTTACCAGAATTCCTATACGAAATTCTTTTCATTTGTCTTACTTATTTGTTTTACTTTCTCATTGCCGATGCCGACTCAATTTTGGATGTGTAGATGTTAATGGTAATTGTTCATGGTAAATTTTAACCGGATTGAATCGTCTAGAGGATCTTTCCGTGGAGGGGAGCCGGATTTCCCAGCATTATTTAAAAAGCGATCAGAAAAAAAAATCAACTGAAATTAAGGAGCAACATTAAAGCTTAAAGAAAATAGAAATTATTAGGTATATGTGGTTTGTTTCCCCCTCCTCAATACCTCGCTCTTTACGCTAAATTTTGAATTTTTGTCCCAATTCTTTAATAGCAACTCCTGAAACACAAGGGTCACTCAATTATGTTTTAATGTTGCTCCTTGCTTTCAGTTGAAAAAAGTTGTTGTTTTTTATTGAATTTTTATAAAAAAAAAAACTTTTTGTTAGTTTCACGGTTAATTAAATCTAGATTTAAAAAAAGTGTCTTACATACAAGCAAATTGGCATCATCTGGTTAACACTTGAAATTAATAAACAATACCAAATTTTAGAGGAGGTCACCGTTGCCCTTAGTGTCTTTCTCCTGCAAAGCGCAACAGTATACAGGTACAATTCGTCATTAAATTAAATACTCTTTGATAGTAATTAATTATTACCTCAAAGTTACCTTTAAGGTACCTCAAAGTTAAAGATATCTTAAGGTACCTTAAAGTTAAACTTACCCAAATAACCCTAAAGGTATTAACCTTATAAATATTTCTTATATGGAGAAGAACTGGGTTCATTATTATAATTCTTTTTACTGGTCTTACTACCATCTTAATTATTTAGTAGAATTTGTCCTTAACAAACAATAAAAAAGGCATTTACTTACAAGTCGTAATGGGGTATCACACCACACTAGGATAAACCTGATTGAAAAAAAAAAAAACACAAAAAATGCATAAATTTGAAGCTTGAAGCCAAGTATCTATTTTGAACCTTTTTAAACGTCATGGTTAGCCCCGTAGTCAATGATTAACAGGGCCAATCAGTGTTTGTTGATCTAAACTAGCAAACTTATAAAAAAAAATCTTAGATAAGGAAACAAACAGAAATTTTCACAGTTAATCCTTAATCATAGAGCCGGTCATGGGATTTGAAAATATTTAATATGTTCAATCAAACAGTTCTTGGTAACGAACTTTAGGTAAAGAGCGACTTGGCTAATACTGACCGAAACTCTAAAAACGAATTTTGACATCAATAAATACATAAGGAAATTGGCCTTTTATGCTGATTCCAAACATACAAGATTAATTACGTTTAGTGCCACCTATCAAAAGCTACGAGCCTGAGAAAATTTACCTGTGTTTCAAAAAAGGGGGAACATCACCGAAAATTAAAGAATTCTTAATAAAAATCACACCATCAGATTTAGCAGAGAATCCTACTGCAGAGGTTTCAAGCTACGATCTGCAAAATTGTGGAACTTTGTTTGTTTTTTTTTGCCAAAAGAAAGATTACGTATAGTGTCTTTCTGTTTGTTGTTTTTTTTTTTTTTTTTTCCTAGGGGTGATTGTATCGAACGAATGGTTCTATAGCATTGAGAGAGAGGCTAATTCGAACAGAAATTGTAAGTTCTAGTGCCCTTTTTAAGTGACCAAAAAGATTGGAGGGCAACTAGCCCCCCGCCACGCCCCCCCCCCCAAAGATTCCTATTAAAATTTTGAGATAATCATTTGTTCAGCATACTTGAAAGGTCCAATAAACATACTTTTGGGGAAAGCAGGACCCCCCCCCCCAAGCCCTTAAAGAAAGGTCTGTACATTATAAAATTTAAAATTGAATATTTAAATTTAAAGTGTAATATATTAAAATTTAAAGTGTAATAAAATGTAAGTTATAAAAATGATTGGTATACATCATTTTTCCAAATAAACACACCTAATGTGCTTTCCATTGCAAATTGAAATAATAGTACATAATATGCTATCCATGGAGCGATATGTCATTCTTCTAAAAATAAACGGTACCTAATGTACTTTCCGTAGAGGGATATGCTTCATTTTCCAAAAAATACTATTACCTAGTGCGCTTCCGATACTGAATTTTTGTCCCATGAAACATAAAAACTAAAATTTGCCTGTTCGGTACATTGCATTAGGCTAAAACCTTAAAAACAACAGGATTTAGGCCTTTAAATAGAATGTTTTATCAATATTTGTCCAGTTAAAGCAATCGTACCTGTTATTTACAAATTAATAAAGTTTTTTTAACAGAAAAATGCAGGCTATCAAATAAAAAAAAGAATCCTCAAAAGCAGTTACTTTAATCAGGGACGGATCCAGGATATTTTCTAGGAGGGGGGGGGGGGGTTACAAAAAATTCTAAAAAACGCATCAAAAATGTGTTAATACTCATTTTTGTTAAGTTTTTACAAGTCGGACAAACATTTCGGGGAGGGTTCAAACACCTAATTCACCCCTACAGAATATGGCTTTGACTTTAACCTTGCCAAACAGAAAGCAGGTTAAAACAACAGCCTCGTTTCCTCTTATAGGATAAATTATAAGATATAAATTATTATGAGACAAGCAACGTCAAAAGAAACGTTCACACATAGCCCTGTTCAAAACAAAAGGTACTATCAGCCTAGGTTGTTTTAATAGAAACATAAGTACACTGATACGAAACTACCTTTAATCAGGAACACTGGAGTCTTATCCGGATAGATCTCCATTTGCCTAGCAATCCAAGGCCCGTCAAAGTGAGCATACCACCATCCTTTGGACTGACTGCTTAGATCCTCGAAGGGAATTCGAAAGTAGCGCTGTTCATCTATTTTAGATGAGGATGGGGCTTTCGGCAGTACAGCGGACATAGAGGCTGGAAGAAAAAACGCATTTATTCACAGTCCGGTTTCAGATGGGACACTCTTATTTTTTGCGCTGTTTTTCAGATGTTTATCCTGGCTTAACCATGTGTAATTTATAAAAGTATAGTCATAGCTCGGTTTCAGATCCACATCAGTTGGAAGAGCCGGAGGGATAAATTACATGACCAAAACTTACGCTTTCAAATGAACAGAAAAATAAATAGCCAGCTTTATCGGGTGATTTTTCAGGGGAAGATGGCGCCTAAAATCGCCAAAAAGTTAATTTCAATCTTACAAATTTTTCCGGCAGAGTGGATTCTTCGGAATGAGGTGTTTATTTCCAGATGCTTGCACATGTATTTAACCAAGACTCTCGTAATTTTTGGACGGGGGGAGCTATGGACAAAAGAATTCTCTTTAGATACAATTTAATCATGGTTTCATCCCTCGGTAAAACGCATAATGATGTTGCACCAAGAAAGGAACCACCTTTTAATTCCTGTTTTTTCTTCGACTGTTTTTTTTTTTTTTACCAATTCTTAGGTGGGAAATACCTGCCATTGGAAAATATGTTTTTTTCTTCTTTTTTTTGATGATTTTTAAAAATAGACTGACTAATAGAAATAGCTTTTCCGTAGCTAAAATGGCAAAATAAATTGTAAAAATATATTTCGTCTAAATTCAAGATTTTTCGCAAATCAGAGAAATTCAGGTTACGCTTTATTTTCCTTTTTTCTACCTTTGGGCTTTCGTCAAAATATCTTATCAGGTGTCTGATTTCACTGAATTTGCAGTTGTGTGCTGAAATGAAGGTCCTAAAGTGAGCTAAAAATTTATATTACAAACAGAAATAGCAATGAAGATTTTTTGAACATTGGCAAGAATGTCGCATTTTTTGGACCATCTTCTTGTCACTGCATTTTCTACAACTTTCATTAAGTAATAACTTTAGGAACCAATAATTTTAGTAGCTGGGTAAGGGGCATGCACAAAAAGGGTGATGGTTATATATCCCAATCCCAATCTCATCAGTCTCTACGATTTACGTATAATTTGTAATATTCCTTGCAAAATCTGCCTATTTTTAATTTGTGTTTTCGAATTAAGTCACCCTAAACCTCTCCCATACTAAAATAGTTCCTACTGCGTGCCAATAGTTCTCCAATAATTAATTTAACAAAACTTTAGGGTATTCTAATGTAGTTTATTAATACTAAAAATAATAGTTTAATCATTAATAATACACAGGAAAAACCTTCATCTTCTTCTTAGCTGGTTATAGCAAAGGGCAAACTCGAGGAAATAAGGGAATAGAGCCACCCAAATATTACATCCTACAAACATATGACAACATATGACGTCAAACATATTCAAATATATGAAACACATGACATCCTACCAAATATAATATCATCTTGTATAGTATGCTTCTCAGTAAAATCTTGGCTATAGTTTGGCCAGATTTAGTCTGGCTATAGTTTCCAGATTTCCATATAGCTGTTGTTTATTGAAGGTTCTAGACAAAGGCCGATGTCTTGACAAACCCTGCACAAATCCAGTTAAACTGTGGTTTAATAACATATTAAATAAAAAAACAAGTTTTTTTTTTAATTGAAAGTAAGGAGGGACATTAAAACTTAAAACGAACAGTAATTATTCCGTATATGAAAGGGGCTGTCCCCTCCTCAACGCCTAGCTTTTTACGCTAAAGTTTGACTCTTTCTCAATACTCTATTTTTTAAAACAATAAAAACTCGAAGGGAGGGGATGCAGCTGTAGAAACGTATATTCTACAGATTCAACCAGATTATTGATTTTTCAATTATTGATATTTATTGGTTTTCCCTACTGTTTCCAGCAAGGCCGTACCCAAAGGGTGGGGGCTTCCTCCCGAAATGTTTGTATGACTCGTAAAAACGTAACAGAAATGGATATAAACTAATTTTTGATGCATTTTCTAGGTTTTTTGTGTACCCCCCCTCCCGAAAATAAATCTTAGAGTAAACCGCCCTCCTCCTCCCCCCCCCCCCCGAAAGAAATAATCCTGGGTATGGCCTTGGTTTCCAGTAATTTTTTTGTACCCACATCTAGCTTTTTTCGTGTCACGACGGAGTTCAAACAAAATTAGAATTGATATCCGAATATCCGAATAATAAAATCTGCGAGCACCTCGACGGGGCCAAAAGCAAGTTTCAAGAGTTCGACCAAACATGGAAGGTGTGGCTCAAATGTACAACTAGCTTATATTATTCTATGCTTTTGTTTCTTACACTATTGGCCTACCAGATAAATTGAAAATCAGACAGTGAGGAAACTGTCAGGGAAGGAGGTATTGACCCGTGCCCCCCCCCCCGCCCCCCAAAAAATACTGATAATTTTTTCTCGATTAATTCATAGGACTTAATGTGAATTTCCATAAGATAACTCTTTTATGTCACTCCTATCGGCTCCCGTGATAGCAATATCTTATACTCAAATGATTTTATTGTCAAACGCCTTACACGGTTATTCCGATCAGTGGCAGTTCTTGCCATAATAAAAGATAAGGCACTAAACATATAATATTCACAGCCATAGCCATCGTCATACAAATATTTATGTTGACTCAAAATATCCCAGAGTCAAACTAAAACCTAGATATTTAAATATCCAACTATCTCTAAATAAAATAAAATTATATGCTTAGTTACAGAAATGTTTCTAAAAATAATCTGATTCTGAAACGGGTAACATGAAACGGGTAACACGAAAACCCGAAATTCTATTTTCTTATTGGATTGTTCAAAAGACATAAAAGATGCAAATACTTCATTTCTCTTTTATGCTGCTTAAACTACATTTCCCCCCAAATCCAGTTATATGTAGAGGATAAGCCAAAAAAGCAAATCAAATTTATGGTACTTTCCCATTATGCGGGCCCCTCGGGTTAACTGCTGTAGAGTAGGCAATGATAAAACCCGTTTTTGACATGTTAACCGCAATAGAGTAGGCAATGATAGCGTGGTTTTCATTCGTATACGATATTAAACTGTTTTTTTTTTGGCGGTTTAGGGGGGAGAAAAGGTACCTAGGTGAGGTTTGTGCTACTAGTTTTCCTTGGAAGTTGCACGCCGTCAGTTCTTTTGACCCCCGTACCAGCAAAGGATAAAGAAGAGGATAAAGTAAATCCAGAGGAAGGCGCTCGATTCTCAAGGGGGGCCTACCCCATTGGAGTAGGAAATTATGCAAACAGCATTTTCAGCCCACACGGTAACTATCATCCTCAAGACTTATTGGGTCAGGAATATCCCTCTGCTTACCGAATTACCCCAAAAGTGGACTGTTTCAAATCATATATGGTTGTTTCACTCACATTTTCAAGACCGTTTTATGGAATAATATATCCAAAGGAAAAATACGGCTACTGCAATTTGTTCACCGGCAAAGGAGAAACTCAGGTTTCATTATCTTTAGGCAGGGTCGATTGTGGCACTGCTGTGCCCCAAAATTATTATCCTACCACGCCTACACCACTAGATGCTCTTATTGTGAAGGAACTAATGATCCAATGGGAGCCTGACTTTATTCAAGAATTTGATGTACTACTCACTGTGAGGTGCGATGAGGTGCGGAAGATTTCAGGAAGCAAGTTGTCTTTGATATATTTAACGTCGCCGGTCTTAAACAGGACATGAAAGCAAACAAACACCCAGGTCCAGAGCTGTATATGGAAGTTCAGAAAGGTCAAGGACCCAGAGGTGTGCCGTTGCAAGGTCCAGTCTACCTTGGAGACCCTTTGACCCTACTTTTCACTGTACATGATTGCAATTTAATATATGCAATGCTTTAAATTAATAATCTGGTTTGAATAAATTCCATGTTCAATGAAAAAGAGTATCCCCTTCCGCCTGTTTAATGGGCTTGCTTAAACTACTGATAACAGTCTTATTCCAGCCTCAATGTGTGCCTGATTACATAATATCCTTATGTTTAGATTCCTCAAGTACTTTTTTTCAACTAAGAAAAAAAAATACTAATAATTTGGATAGCGGTAGAATACTTACCTAGTATTTTATTTCTTATAATTTTAGGGGAAAAAATCAGTAAATTTTTATCTCAAGAGCCTTAAGCTAATAAGCTTCGCTTTAATACTATAGCTGAGGCATTATATGGACTTACCCGCCTTATCAGCAGCCTCTAGAATCGACTTCGGTGCCCTTTGCTTTTCCTCTTTTACATCTTTCTTGGAATTTTTTCCTTTCCAAGCATGATACACCTTGAGCCGACGATGAAACTCCTCTTTACAAGCCTATAATGGATTTAATATTTCAGTGATCCTTACATAATTTCTGATTGAATATGGTAAAAAATAGTGAAACACGAAGGATTTTATGAATCTTCATGATTTCACTACAGAGGTTGGCAGGGGAAATTTTTCTGCCACGCTTAGAAGGTCATTTGTTCAAACCTTGTCTTTACAGCGAGGCACACATAAATAGGGGGAAAGCTTTTCGCATCAAAATATCCCCCTCCTTTCTTGCCCTGGAATTTCCAGGTTAGTAATATGGGTAAATAGCTTTCAAACACAATCATTATTATTATACTTTTTTGAGACTTTAAAAAACTGGTTCCCTCTTCCCAAAGTAAGGTCCTCTAAATGTGTGATTCTACCGCCAGTTATAAGCCTAATATCGACGTGCCTCTTATCCTCTTTTCTCTTAGTATAATAAAAAACTGGACAGTGAGATAAAATTGTCATTTCTAGCTTATTCCAGAATGGTTACTATCATCTCGGTTAGTCTTAATAGTAAAATACTATTTTGGAAAAAAACAGTATGGGAATTTCAAAAAATAGTCTGAAACTCCTAAAAAACTGGCGTTGGATCGAAACAAAAGGCACACGATTGGAATCGCCTTAACCGGGAACCCCGTAAAGGAAACTTACAGACTCCTGTCTTGAACATCAAGAAAAATCAGTTTTTTGGTAGAACTAATGTCCTCTTTTTTTTTCTCCACTGCTAGCGCGGCACTGGAACATCATAGACAGCTGTTAGGCTCTTCTGAAAGCGAATTGCTATATCTAGTGCCTTCTGTAATTATCTAAACATAAATTTTAAATAAAACACAATTTTTTTTTACACAAATTGCCTCTATGTATACAAGATGTTCTTATATTGGGTATGATTTTATATTTGAGCAACTCTGCTACCTGATTGCCTTGTATCCGTCCTTTAATAAGTTATGTACTTAAAATTTAGTGTACAATAATTTTAATAGGAGGGAGGAATAAGTGAAATGACATGAAAAAGAGGATTTACATTAACATATCTATTTTTATTTAATTTAATCTCGTATTTAATTTTTATTATATTTTACTTAATTATTTAATTTAATCTTTTTCCTCTATAAATAAAAGGAGGTATTATTCACGTTTTTTCCTTAAAGATTATTCGCGGTTCTCTTTTTATAATAAATAGATTTAATTTAACCAGATCCCTCCCTTTCACCGCTAGGGTGTCAGATGGTACAATGTTTAAGTGCTAGAAAACAAAGGAGGTATATATATCAAAGGATGGGAAGCAGACATCTAAGCTAATACTTGATCCTTAATGAGAATTTTTGTGAATTCGGTATTATTACCTAAATGACGTCCTATCATGCTAAAATGCTTTATTTAGAGAGTCATCATTACCACAAATTGATAAATCAATAGATTTGGATATATACGAAAGCAAAAATTTGGAAATAGTCACTTGCTTCCATCTATACCTGGTTTATTAATACTAAAAATAATAGTTTAATCATTAATAATACACAGGAAAAAACCTTCATCTTCTTCTTAGCTGGTTATAGCAAAGGGCAAACTCAAGGAAATAAGGGAATAGAGCCACCCAAATATTACATCCTACAAACATATGACAACATATGACATCAAACATATTCAAATATATGAAACACATGACATCCTACCAAATATGGTATCATCTTGTATATGAAGATGTAGTTTTATTGTAAAAATATGGATTCATTTTAAACATTTTGTTTTGTTAATTACAAAAGGCACTAAAAATATCAATTTAATTTAAAATGAGCCCTTAAACAGCTCTATTATGCTCCGGTGCCCTGCTAGCAGTGTAAAAAAGAAAAACAGAAAAAGAGAACACATCAGTGGTACCCATGCAAAAAGTAATTTTCCTTGCTGTTCAAGTCAAGGAACTATAAGTCTCCTGTATAGTGTTTTTTTTTTCCATGGCGACTCCAATGGTGTACTTTTTGTTTCGATCAGACGCCAGTTTTTCAAGGTTTTCAGGCTATTATTTGAAATTCCCTTAAATTTGTTTTCAAAATATTATTTTATTATAAACAGTAATTTAGATAATAGTTACCATTCCTGAATCAGCTAGAAACAGCGATTTTTTCACTTGCCAGTTCTTTTCTTAAACGCCTTTTTAAATTTTTTATTACTATAGGCCGTCGTTCATTTTTTACTAGCTACCGCTGCGACCATGGCAAGTTTACAAACTTCAACTGCAAATTTCAGTGAAAAAACTAACAGACATATTCTTTAAATATAAAGTCAACTAAAGAATTGAATCCTGAAAATGAATCTATCGCTCCTTGCCAATACCGAAAATTCTTTTTTTTATAAAAAAAACGTCTACATTTTTTTACTGACTGGCTGAGAGTATTGGGGGAGGCATCCCCCCCTCCAATACATGACACCTTGATTAAAGGTAAAACTATGCAGTTTTATTACCCCGAGGAGAGCAATGTCACAGGAATTGTTGATAGTATCTCTTAATTCTGAGTACTTCCAAGAAGAGAGATCATGTTTCTTGTTTGCTGCCTGCATTCGTTGGCTCATTATCATCTCCGACCTGGAAAATGAGGATGTGTCGGTTTAATTGATAGTGGTATTTCAATTAGATTGCGGTGGCATTTATGTCCTAAATCCTTACAAAACTTCCAACTTTTTGCTTTATAGTTCTATTTATTTAATGAGTTATGGAATAAATTTTACTTTATTTATGGAATGAGTTTGGAATAAATTTGATCTTGAACTAGCTGAACAAAAGAGGAACGCTAAATCGAAAGTGCTATCCTTCATAAGCAAAGCGACAAGATCAATTTTTACATTGTTCATGTGTTCATGATTAGGTGTCAAAATACTTAATTCTGTACTGTTTCAAAGGGAGTATAAAAAAAATTGAAACGCCCAAAATCGACGCATTATATGGAAGACACGGAGAACTGAAGAAACAATAAAGGAGATTACGATGGAAATTTATTATCAAATGAAAAGTCAATTTATCCCAAGCTTATATAATTGCATCCCAAACTTACTTAATTTATCTCATATCAAAACTCTTAACAATATGATCTAACTCAAGAGACTAAAGTGATATGAACGATGATTTATAAAAGAGACAACGAAAAGTAACATTAAAAAGAAAAAGATAATATAATATAATAAAAAAATAATATAATGCACTTCCATTTAAAATATACTTATCTTTTTAAATTCTTCTTCCACCATCCTGCTGATCTTCCACTCTTCAAAAACCGTGTACGGCATTGCCAAACGGACATACTTCCCCACATTTATGATATCTACTTGGTATTTATTCTTTAAAATTCCCACTATCCACTCTTTCCCTCTTAAAAGAACATAAAAATTTAATCCCGCAAATCCTTAAAATTGCACATAAAATACCCTCAGATATTGCTTCTCGTTACCCTCACGTTAGATAGAAATCTGGACCACTCCATAACATACACCTTCCCAAATATTTCCTTCCTTCTCCAAACGTTCTATAATTAACCCTTACTGAGATAATCCACGTCATGTCCTCCCCCAAGGCTCTAGTTTAAGAAAATATTCCTCCACCCATGCGTGCTTAATCTAGCCGTAGAAGCGGAGACACCACCCCGGTCAGACCCTCTACGATAATGTAGACGTTCTCATGAGTTTCTGGTATATTTAGTTGTAACAACGACCAAACGATCACCCTGAACCTATTAGATTAAAATCAGGGAGTGGTGGTCAGCTTTTCTTCAACTATGCAGAAAAAAATCAACGAAATTTTCCTACCTTTTTAGTGGCTGGAACTCTTCAACTGTGCTGCCATTTTCTTGGGCTAGTCTTTGAGCAAGCTCATGGTCACGCCTCTCTTGTTCAATGATTTCTTCATCCTTCTGCCTCTGTTCCGCCAATTCTTTCTAAAAGTCATTTTTTTATTTTAAATTAGAATACATTTTATTCAGCAAGATTTCTGTGTTCAACCGGTGACTGAAAATCTCAGCTTGAGCCAAAGCAAAAAATCATAAATTGTTTGCAATTTGTTTAGTGAAATACAATTACATTTGGAATTAGTTACACCGAATTTGAGTTTCAAGGCGCAGCATACACATAATGCACTTTTATGTATTTAAATTATTTATAATTGATTAATATAACTATACCTTAACTATTGTCCCATTATTTACCTAAATTCATTCCTAGTTCATTTTTAATTCTTCCAGGTAGTAACAAATCAAAAACACAAACTTTATTTAATGCCTTAATATATAAAGCTTTAGTTCACTCAAAGACTTGCAATTATTACTTTAACATCATAGTTTTCCGTCTCTAGCCAATAACTATTACGACTCATTTAGTCTTGCTTTTATAGCCCCTCTCGCTTGTAGCCCCTATAATAATGTTTATCATAATCTTATAACTCATCTCGTTCACTTGCGTTTAGATAGCCGTCAATTCGAGGATAACTCTTTGTTGGTTGGCTGATCATAATACAGTTTGTTTATTCTTCGTAATACATTGAATCTTAAATATTTTTTTGTTTTGTGTTATAAATCTTATCCCGAGTCTCGATACAACAAAAAACCGTTTATTTCTCCCTTTAAATGAAGAGAGCGTATTATATGTCAAAGTGTTGCATGGAAGGACGTGTTAACGTCAACAGATCCTCGCTTTGTGAATATTTAGTATATTTAATGGGTCCGATTCATTCATTTGGGAAATTCAATAATGATAACATACACACCCCTTTTGGAAAAAGATAACAACCTTTAAATGTAAATATTGCGGAAACAGACCCTTTACCAGTTTACTGTGGATATAGGGCTTACGAAGTTTTGTATTTAAAAAGGTCAAACGCTTAAACAATTGAAACTCAAAACAATTTTAAACTAGAAAGCAACAAACACTCTTAGTTAGTTCAAGAAAAACTTTAGTTTAAAAATTAAACAAGCGTTTTCTGTACAAGTATATACATATATGTATGTACATATGTGTACGTACATTCACATATTTGTACACCAATAAAAAACGACCAAATAAAATACCAAATAAATTTTTTTTTTTTTACCACCATTCTTCAATGTTAGATACCATCAGAAGGGTATTGCTTGACATATAAATTTAATAATGCTTTGCTCTCACAATAGAATTTTTTTATAAGATACAATGCTTTGTTCTGCAAACTTTTTTATGAGATATAATTTGATACTTTAGGCTTTTTTTGCAATTGGCTAATGAAATAAACTACTGTGTATTGAAACCGTACAACCAGACAGACCGACCAAACATACAACCAGAAACGTACTTAAAAAAAAATTCGCATGACGAGTAATGATCTGCGTTGCGCCAGATACCGAACTCCTGATTCGATACCTTTGGTCGGGAGTTCAATTTGTGGTTGGGGGAAAATTTTCCAAACAAAATAACCGGCAAGAGCATGACTAGAACCCCTGAACTCAGGATTCCAAGTCTGGATTCCAAGTCTGTATTCCAAGTCTAGTTTAATTTGTAGTTAATAAAATAAATAGTAATTAATAGTTAAACATAAATAGTTTACTTCAATACTTGTTTTAAGAAACCTGTAATTCTTTTTCTTTTTTTTTGAAGGAAATTGTGTTCCTGCGATAGGTCATTGTAAACGAAACCTATAAACCAGAAAAACGAACCAAATAAAATACACAATAAAAATCAGTTTTTTTTTGCCATCAGACTTAAATATGTAATAGCATCAGATGACTGTAGCTTGATAAGAAATGTATTATTTGTAAATTGAACTAACTAAAAGTCTTTGTTACTTTTTAGTTTAAAATTGTTTTGATTTTAATTGTTTATAGCGTTTGACCATTTTAAATATAGAACTTCATAAGCCCTATACCCACAATAGATTGGTAAAGGATCTGTTTCCTCAATATTTACATTTCAAGGTTTGTATCTTTTTCTAAAAGGAGGGGGGGTATATGGCTTAATAGAGCTCTTTATTTTTCTTTGAAAAACTTGTTTTATGGACAAAGTTTTTTTTAATTAATTTCTGTTCTTTTTTATTGATTCAGTCATTTTCATGGAAAGGGAGAGGGGGTATGTTATCAATGTAAATTTGTTCTCATACACAATCTGGCTATCAAAATACAATTTTGAACTGAAGTCTATCAAACACTTCGACACTTACGAAATTCAAACGCACGTGCGTTTTTGCGCGTTTACATGCTATACAAACTGAATATTTTAAGATTTTTTGTAACCGGCTAATGAAATACACTATTGAATGCCGGACATCTAACTGAAAAATATGAACAAACATCTTTAGTCTGTAAAATTTGCAAGCGTTTAAAATTCGTGCAAGAGTTGCTAGCTCATAAAATACAACCACATGAAATATAAGGGTTAATGATTGCATGATACAAGAGGAGCAACACCATTTGAGCCTGCGTAAAATGCCAAAACTAGGTCAACTCTTCAAGCAACCATATCACTATGGTGTCACCGCCACAAATTTTGATCGAGATTGAACCCTGTTTATCTTAAAAGATGAACGTGTTACAGTGACATACAAAATAATAAAAGTCAACTGCTTTTCTTTTCCTACTAAGAACTAAATTCAGAATAACAATAAGCTTATTCAAACTTGTGAACGCAAGACATTCATATAATTGAATAAGAACAAGATCATTGGCAGAATTAAGAAAAAAGATTACTGTACCATTCGTGAGCTATATTAAACATGTGTCGGGGAGATAAAACTCACCGTATTCACGTAGATCAAAAATAGAAATGGACCAAATCCTGAGGAGCACCACACTTAATCAAACAAGGACTAGAAACAACATCATTAAGAATGAATATGAATCGATCTTCCTTTTAAAACGACCCAAACCAAATCAAATCTGAATTTAAGTTTCTACAAAACTTTTGAATATTGTTGAATATTGAATATTGTTGAATATTGTTGAATAACAGTTGAATATTGAGACCAACCATACCAAACACCTTCTTAAAATTCACAAAAGGTATTTAAGAGGTATTTCACTAACATATATATACCAAATCGCAAAGATGTTGAACTGCATGTATATACATACATATATATATATATATATATATATATATATATATATATATATATATATATATATATATATATATATATATATCGACCTAGTCGATCCGGGCCTGGTGCGTTCAAATCTAGACCACAAATGACTTATGAGCACGAACCGTCATTCCGTCCATTTCAGCAGAACTCGAAGCTACGGTCTGTACGGTTCTAGCCAATTTGCCACTTGTGCATCTATTAAGAAAGATTGAAAGTCCTTCACCAATGTTGTCTTGAAACCCAGGGACGCCAAGTGACTCTGCACTTTGGTTATAATGGTAATAATTTATTTACACCCTCTATACATGCATGAACGTATACAGTGCAAGAAATAAACGGAAACAAAAAACTGAAAACTAGCAGAGCGATACTCCTTTTGGAGAACGACGGAGACAATACTCATAATCCATTCAAAATTAAAGCATTCGAGATAACAGCACATCGAGCTAGCAACACTCGTAATAAATAAATCAATTTTACTAAGGCGATGGTGACAACCCTATACATTCATGAAACGAGACAATTAAGGTAAAATTTATTCTATTATCTCCTGACAGTCTTAGAAATTGATGGCATTTCAGGTCTGTTTTCGTAATGATTTCTAATATCCGTTATTTTTGGATAATATACCTGCTTCGGAAAAAGGATTCCAAGAAAATATTTAACAAATCAGAAAAAATTCCCTCATACTCTTTTTTCGCTGTTAGTTAATAACTTCATAAAGGGAAGAATAAAAAGTATACGAGGCACGAATACTGTACCATAGAGTTTAGCAAGTGTATTAAACATTATTGAAGTTTGGCGGTTATGATCCTCTTGAATAGTTTGGTCAAATATTGAAGAAGTATCCGTTACAATGTTCAGCTAACTGAGCTGATGCTCAATAGTTCTTTGCTACGTTCTGTCGTTTGCTGACGTTCTGTAGCTCACGTTCAATAGTTCCTTCTACTTGAAAGCATTTGGCTCACAACTTCTTTCTTTAATAACGGCGAAGACTACACTACCTTTCCATCATACGAACAGCAACAGGTAAAGCAACGAGAAAGTAATCAAAGACAGTGAAATTCTTTATCCCTAAATGAATATTTCGGTTCTATATTCAAGGACCGTCCTCAGCATAACACATAAAATACGCGTGATCGTCGTAACTACAACTGAAAATAATTTTTTTAACTTTAATTTTAAAAGCCGAAATATTCATTCAAGGATAAAAATTTAGATAACTAAAGGTCTTAGATAACTTCCTCATTGTCTTACTTGTTGTCGTTCGTACTTTTTTTTAACAATAAGTTAACTGTTGTCTTTCCAAATCTCTTTCATGTCACCTTTTGTTCCATTGAATTTTAACTCAAATTTGCCCTTTTGTCGCTGTTCTTTAACCCTGCCACATCTAATCTTGAATTTCACCAAATCTTAATCTTGTTCTTGTTTCAAGGTAATATTCGTACAACAAATTCATGTTCACTGTTGTAAAGTCTCAGTAGACATCCATGATTTTTGCGAAACTGGCTGAACTGTTGGCTGAACTATCAGACAGAATTTTTCATATGCTTCCGACGCATTAGTCTAATTCTGAAGAATGGAATACTACGAAATTTAACTCAGCTCCTTAGGATAATTATTCAGCTTTGCCTTTTTAGCTGTCAATTTTTTTTTGTACCTCTCGTGGTAAATGGCATTCACGCCACAACGGGTAACAGACCGAAATGGGTAACGGATAACAGATCCAGGATATACAGTAACACGGGCAATGAAGAACAGGGTTGCCACCTGTAGCACAAAAGTACTATTTTAGCACTATTTCAACATGTGCAGCACCGTAGCACGTACTACATTGAATGGTCAAATAGTAGTACTTTCGTGCTGCAATTTGTAGCACATTCGTACTACATTTTTTTTTTTTTCGTCTTGGACGAAATAATTAATGTTTTCAAGAAGAAGGCACAGGAATTAACAAAAAGTGCGGAGAGCTTTTTCCTGTATTTGTTTCGAAAGATTGGCACACATTAGATATAACCGGGACCGCCTTTTTGCCATGTTCGTTTCTAAAGGTTGGCGCTAAATTTGCGATAATCAGACATAAAACATATCGCGGCGAAAGCCAGGAGACGCACAATTTTTTTTTTTTTACTCTAGCACTAAAAATCGCTATGTAGCACGCAAGTTTGGGCAGTTTTAGCACTTTAGGAACTGACCATGGTGGCAACCCTGATGAAGAAGTGACAGCTATGTTTTCATTTAAAGTTGATAGAGATCCTTGTTAGTCCACAAGCTTATGAGTAAAGATTATTTGACCACATATTATTTTAAAAAATCGGAACAAAAATTTTGATCATTGTGAGTCACTCGACTTAAAGAAATGCTATTGAATTCATTCAATATGTCTTATATATATATATATATATATATATATATATATATATATATATATATATATATATATATATATATATATATATATATATATATATATATATATATATATATATATATATATATATATATATATATATATATATATATATATATATATATATATATATGTATATCATTGCGCTTCTCTTTAAAAAACAAAAAAAAGGCGGTACATCTTATAAATAGCGGCAAAGACGGGCTTTACGATATTGCAACATCAAAAAGGGAAAAGTAAATGATCGAGGAAAAATCAATTTACTATCCTTCTAAATTACGCAGTTTAAAGAAACACGGGGAGACCTTTTTTTGTAGTTGATATTTCCTGAAACGTTTTGGAGGCATTGAACTTTACTACTTTGAGTTTAAAAGTGGAAAGAAAGTCCATTGTTCATGAACAGTAGCAAAAAGGATAGTAATACAATGAAAGAAACAAAAGAAAATTCAACCCAAAAGACAAAAAATGACAGATACAGATAAAACGAAATGAAGGAGAAATATACAAAAGCAACAAAATATTACAATTAAAACCCAATAAAGCGACAAAACACTGACTCTTTAAGGGCTTGCAATGACAATGGATTTTTTCTTAAACAAGAAATTATTATATTTAAATTATTATTATTTCCATGGGATTATTATTATTTATGTTTTCAAAATAATAAGATTGTTTACGTAACTCCACATTTTTTAGCATTCATTATTCATGAATATATATTTAAATATCAATTAAAATACTTCATGATGGGTAGTTTAAAACTAAGAGTAGGGATATACTTAGAACATGCCTGTATAGTGGGAGTGAGGATATAGTGGGAGTGAAGATATAGTGGGAGTGAGGATATAGTGGGAGTGAGGATACATATTAACACAATTGGTGCATTCTAGTTTTACCATATGTCTGGTTTAAAGTTGCTCCGCCATTAAAGTGAAAATGCACCGAAAGCGCCAATTTATTTTGTGAAAATACGCTGAAAGAACGATTTTCCAGAAAAATAAAATTGCGAATGCGCCGATTTTAAAAATTAAATGCGCAACAACCTAAAAAATCGCTCAAAAGTGTGACAACTGGCAATTATGGTGCCTACCTGAACCTTTTCAGCCAGTTTCTTATCTTCTTCTTCCTGTTTTCTTCTTTGTTCTTCTTCGATCTTTCGACGTGCTTCCATTTCTATCTTCCTAAATTGAGATGGTTTTCAATTAGAATTGGGGATAAAAAAAACAACGAAAATAAAAAAAAACGAAAAAAAAAACAAAAAAAAAAGAAAAAAACGAAAATAAAAAAGCGAAAACAATCGAAATAATTTATCTTCTTCTTTTTTAGTTTTGCTGCATATATTCGAAAAGTAATAATACATTCAATTTTTTTTATATTTTCTTTTGTTGGTAATTTTGTGTCGGTTTGTGTTTTGACTTAGGATGTGTAATAAGCCGTATCATATTTTTAATAAGGTATTTGCGTATTTCAACGTTAGTACCAGAACACTTCTTTTGTAAATAGATGAGAAAAAAAATAGGCAAGGAATTGCGAACAATTCTAAATGATGGCTCATAATAATAAATTAATGCATGTAAAAAATTTGATAAATATTTCAATTGGAGCTTAAAAATGCTGTTAGAAATTAAAACAAAGTTATTTTTATGTAAGAGTGTTTGGATGTAGGCTATACGGCATCAACAGCACGAATAGCTTCAGCATGACATTTTTTTTAGTTTGCCCAATAATTGATTGGAATAAACCTTTAGAGTAATTAAACTTAAAACAACAAAGTCTTTCTTATATAAGTAAAAAGTCAAATTGAAACTTAAAACCAACAAAAATCATTTTTCCGCAGACTGTGCCACATAGCCTACATATCCAAAACCAGCTTAAGCAAACTGACTCGTGACACGTATTTTCCAACATTGGTAGAATTAACACTTTTCCTAAAACCCAAAACCGACATAAATATACAGGACGTTCTCATAAAAGTAAAACAGTTTATAAATAGGGTACAGCAACTAAAAGACTAATATATAAGGCTCTCAATCATCTCTGACAGGCCATTATATCGATAACTTTCAGTAAAAAACAAAACAGAAAGACTCAAGCAAGTTCAGTTTTTAGTAAAGTGTTAGTTTTGAGAATTCCAGATACAGGGAAATGTCACTTGTCAATTTATTTGAGCTAATTTTGCAGATATATCTTGCATAATCTGCGATGAAGAAATATTTGAAATAACTTTCAGCTGTGGTCTTTACTCCGCAAGAAATACTAAGTTATAAAAAATTAATTATTGCTAGTTTTTTTTAATATATACAATAAACTTTACGAAAAGATTTTTGTTTAACTCAGGCGATGAAATTGAAGAAGACAACATGAGTTTTTGTTAAATTAAACAAAAAAAAACAAGTTTTTTTTTTAACTGAAAGTAAGGAGCGACATTAAAACTTAAAACGAACAGAAATTATTCCGTATATGAAAGGGTCTGTCCCCTCCTCAACGCCTCGTTCTTTACGCTAAAGTTTTTTTTATTGTTTTAAAAAATAGAGTTGTGAGAAAGAATCAAACTTTAGCGTAAAGAGCATATGGGTTTAGAACCCTACTCATATTATTTTCTGCTCGTTGAGTTTGACTCTGTTATTTATTTTAATTTCTGTTTGTTTCATTCATTTATTTCTTGATACTGATTTGTGGTAGTTGTATGCATGGTAGATTATTTGATTCTATTTTTGGTTCATTTTTGGTTTAATGGAGTTCTTTACTTTTTTTTTTGAAAAACTTATTTTGTAGAAAAAGTTTTTTAAAAATTAATTTCTGTTTACTTTATATTGACATAGTCTTTTTCAGGGAAAAATACTGAGCCTCTTCTAAAGTTAAACAACCATCTCGTCCATTAAAACCTTAAATACCCACTGAGCATAACTTACAACCCTTGCCCCTAATCTCTGGGGTTTGTTTCAACCCCAAAAAGCGTTGTTATATGATATTTAGAATAGAATAGCTATCTCAAAATCTCTGTAAAACGAAAAAAATAGTTAAAAGAGAAAAACGAGGATTATACAAGCCAGTGAAGACCTCCGCTTGACCGTCCTCAGTGCACGATAATAAAATAAAAATTACTAATAAAAATACAAGGATATTATAGAAAATTTCAAACCTTAAAACAAAGCATAACTAAAATTTGACGACCCTTTCCATGTAACGGTGAAAGGGTAACTGAATAAAAAAAATACAGTACTGAATGGGAATTCAATTTTTTAATTTATACAGAGCATTTTAAAAGCTAAACACTTTCCAGGTAAAACATCGTCACAGATTAGGTTAGGTTGCAAAATGTGATTTTTCTTTTAAATTTAAGTAAAAACGATCAGAATTAATTATTTCATCATAAATGGGGCTTAAATAGGTTTCTCCAGTGTCTCTATTGAGAGCTACCTTTCGGTGAATGTACTTTTTTTTATCATAAATGCCTCCCTTAAAACTTGGATGAGGCCTTTAACCGGGGCAATAATGGAGGTATTATCGAATACAACGAAATGGTGCGGGTTGTCATACACATGTTGAGCCAAGGCAGAACCAAAAGTCTCAGGCCTTTGGCGTAGCTCCATAGCTTTGCCAATTAAGGACCTGTGTTTCAACAATCTCTCCCCCAATTGCTGGTTGGTTCTTCCAACATAGAAACAGCCGCAAGAACATGGAACCCCATAAACCCCACTGCCCAAAATAGGGCTCGTTTTATCTTTGCCGCTGTTAAAATAGTTCTGAATTTCATTAGAATTTTTGAAGGTGACATTTAAGTTATATTTTTTTAGAATTCTTTGCAGTTTGTCACCTAATTTGGGAAAATAGGGCAAAACAGTAAAGACTTTCTTATCACCCACTAAAGGGATGCTATCTGTTGGAGGTTGTGGAGATAATGAATCCTTTTCTGCCTTTTTTTGTCTTTTTTTTATTATGGATTCCAGTAACTTGATGGGATATCCATTGCAAAACAAAATGTCCTTCAGATAATTCAATTCTGGGATTATATGAGCTTTTGAACAAATTCTTATAACACGATCAACTAAAGATATAACTAATCCTCTTTTTAAACAAGGAGGGTGGTTGGAAGAGAAATGCAAATACCTATCATTGTGTGTAGATTTTATATAAATCGAATATTCAAGTCTGAGAGATTTATTGAAGATTAAGACGTCTAAAAAAGGCAGTTTATTATTGTCTTCCAGTTCCGAGGTGAACTGAATAATGGAATCCAAACTGTTAAGATGAGACAAAAAAATGTTTAGTTCTACCTCTCCGTGATTCCACACAGAGATAACATCATCAACAAACCGGCCCCAGAACCGGTGTTTCAGAGCGGAGGTTTCAATAAATTCCATGTAAAAAGTGGCCAAAAAAGGCCACTTTTCATCCAATTTTGATTGAATATGTTTGGGGAAAAGGTGGGCGTCAGATGGGGGTTAGTTGCTCTCCAATTACTTTCTACTATTAAAAGGGTACTAGTCCTTTCAATTTCCAATCGAATGAGCCCTTTCTGAAGTTTCCGTGACAACCCTTTCTATAAAAACCTTACATGCCCCCAAGGCATAACTTACAACCCTAGTCCTTAGGACTGTGGGGGGGGGGGTGCCATCCTAAAAGACCTCATTTCCTGAATTTTAACTATGCTGAGCAAAATGACAATCTCTAAATTTTGATTGGATGTGTTCGGGGAAATGGTGGGCATGAGAGGGGGGTTAGTTGCCCTCCAATCACTTTCGATTTTTAAAAAGGGCACTAACCCTTTCAAGTTCCAATTGAATTGGCCCTTTTTGAAGTTTCTACGACACCGCTATCTATAAAAAGCTTATATACCCCCAGGGCATAACTTGCAACCCTTGCTCTAAGAGGTGTATGGGGTTTGTCATCCTCAAAGACAAAATGGCAATCTCAAAATTTTGATTGGATGTGTTTGGGGAAATTGTGGGCCTAAGAGGGGGGTTAGTTGCCCTCCAATCATTTTCGAGCATTAAAAATGGTACTAGCCCTTTCAATTTCCAATGGAATGAGCCCTTTTTGAAGTTTCTATGACAACACTTTCTATAAAAACCTTAAATACCCCCAGGGCATAACTTACAGCCCTTGCCCTGGTGGGTTGTGGGGAGTTTTCATCCTCTAAGACATAATTTCCAGAACTATCAGCTACGTTGAAAACAATGGCTATCTCCAAATTTTGATTGGATGTGTTTGGATCATTTTCGACAATTAAAAATGGCACTAGCCCTTTCAATTTCCAACTGAATGAGCTCTTTTTGAAGTTTTCACGACAACACTATCTATACAAAAAAATGGCTATCTCCCAATTTTGATCGGATGTGTTTGCATGGAGGGCGTAAGAGGGGGTTAGACGCCCTCCAATCATTTTCGACTATTAAAAAGGGCACTAGCCCTTTCAATTTCCAATTGAATGAGCTCTTTGAAGTTTGTACAACAACACTATCTATAAAAACCTTATATGCCCTCAGGGCGTAACATACAGCCCTTGCCTTGAGGGATCTGAGGGGGTTATCATCCTTAAAGACCTAATTTCCAGAACTTTAAACTGCATTAAACAAAATGTCTTTCTCAAAATACTGATTGGCTGTGTTTGGCGAAATGGTGGGCGTGAGAGAGGGTTAGCTGCCCTCCAATCACTTTCGACTATTAAAAAGGGCACTAGCCCTTTGAATTTCCAATCAAATGAGCCACTTTGAAGTTTCTACGACAATGCTTTCTATAAAAACCAGATATACCCCCAGGGAATAACTTACAACCCTTGCCCTGATGGCTGTGGGGGAAGTGTCCTCCTCAAAGACATATTTTTCAAATCTTTCAAGTACGTTGAAAAAAATGACTATCAAAATTTTTATTGGATGTGTTTGGGGAAATGGTGGGCGTGGCAGGGGTGTTAGTTGCCTTCCAATCACTTTCGGCTATTATAAAGGGCACAAGCCATTTCAATTTCTAATCGAATGAGACCTTTTCGAAGTTTCTACGACAACTCCTTCGATATGAAATACCCTGGTCTAAACAAAAAAAGAAACAAATAAACAATACATTGTCCCAACATCATTCTTTACTTAGGCAGCGCTCTAGTAACAAAGATACACCCTGTAATGGAGATCTCAAATGCACTTCTTGCAATGGACCTCATGTATGCTTCAGCCTAAGATGCCCTAAATTGAGAGAGATTCTGCGAAACAAAAATAATCAACGGGTAGATCTCTAAAAGTTTTTAGTCTGAGTACCGATGGTTGTCGGAATAAAAAAAAAGACAGATGATCTCCTTCAAATTTATGACGTGCTATTTATCCAGGAGCATATGCTTTCTGGGACGAATATAAACTTCTTGGACAAATCCCGCTCGCACGATGTCTTTTTAGAGCCAGCGAGATCTATGCTAGGGCATCCGCCCGGAGGGTTGGTAATATACGCTAGGAAGGCGCGTCTGACTAAGCCAACAACTAGGATCAGTAGTCTTTTTTGTGTCTCTGTTGAGGGAATTGAGTTCATCAGCATATACATGCCTACTAATTACAACAATACTGTCTGTCTGACAAAGTTCTCAAAAGCAGCAGGTGTCCTAAGACAACATTTGAAGTCTCTTGAGCTTCGTGGGTGTAAAAAGCTAATTGATAGGGACCTCAACTCTGACACATACAAGGACCATAATCTATCCGATATTTTTATGATTTGCCTCCCCACCACTGTTAAGATTTGGCCGAAGTCTCTGGATTTTCCCTACACCCATATTAGTGGTCATGCCTCAAATATTAACCACGTACTTTCATGCACATCCATTTCTAGTCTTCCAGTTACAGTTTGCACTGATAATCTGATTAGTGACCATTCCGGACTTTCGTTTCAGATGCAGCCAACACAGAGCGCTATTTACACTTGTTCCAGAAAGCGAGTCTACAAGCAAAATTGGAAGAAATTCAATATTCCCCTTTACGTCGCCACAGTTGCTTCGGTCCTAAGTTGCATCAAAGTTCCATTTCATCTACTCTGCTCTGGCCCTTCCAAAGTCTCAACCATGGTTGATTTTAACTCTTATTACCATGCAATCCATGCTCTTAAAGTTGCCGAAGCGAAAGTGGTTCCTACACGACGAGCCAAAATTGGGACAGAAAAACTAATGTGGTCCGAATCCACTGAACTCCAGTCGGCAAAACGACATGCAAAAACCTGGCTAAACATTTGGATTGCTTGTGGAAGACCGCTATGCGGGACTGTATTCGAGCTGAAACGGAGCACAAAACGCAAATATAAAGCTGAAATGAAGAGGTAACGAATTATCGGGCAACAGTTCACTGGAGATAAAAAATCGTGGCTAAGCCTAATCAGATCAGACAATCATCCATTTATTACTTCTCTGACACTTCATGATTGGCACTCTTACTATAATACGACGCATGGAGATGAGAATCTTATTATAACCAATGAATATGGAACGGAAGTTTCCAGCTGGCTTGCACGTTTCTCAGGGCAGCATTGCGTTGTTCCCATTTCCCTTGAGAAGACCAAGTTAGCTGTCAGAAAAGTACTTTCCAAAGCAAAGAATAGGATGGACAGCGATGGTCTTTCAATAAAACACCTCAAGAACCTACCTGAATGCTTCTATTTCCATCTTCAGCTTATCTTCCAGATGTGCATCTCCAGGGGTTTTGTTCCAAACTCTTTTCTGAAAGGGGTCATTTCTATCTGTCGCCAAAAAAGGAAAAGATCCAAACAAATGCAAATCTTATAGACCCATAACCGTCTCGCGTATCTTGAGCAAAGTGTTTGAAAGTGTGATCTTCTCTGAGCTTGATACTGGACACTTTGGGGACATTGAGCTTGGATTCAAGAATGGTCTTGGATTTCCAAAGGCTCACTATCTTCTGGCTAACGTACTTATGGTCTCAGAAGGAAAAAAGTCTGCCTCTGTATGTGTGCACTATTGATATATCGAAAGCATTCGATAGCGTCAATCACATGCAAGCAATGAATGCTCTACTGCACAATGGAGTAAGTTCGAGCATAGTGAGTACTCTGAAATTTTGGTACGAAAATTCGACTGTGTTCGCCAAGTGGAAAAGCAAAATTTCAGATCCTGTTAAAATCAGAAGAGGTGTGAGGCAAGGCAGCGTTCTAAGTCCTCTTATTTTCAAACATTCCATCTCCAAGATTCTGGGCCGTATCTCCCCCTCTCTCCTATTGCATGGCACTGACCTATCTTACTTGGAATACACTGATGACGTCCTTCTGCTCAGTAGAATCAAAGCAGACTTACAAGACAACCTGAATCGACTCTTAAGTGATTTTCAATCTATTGGGCTTTCTATCAATATTGTAAAGTGCGAATTTTTGTCCTTTAATGCCCCGCAAAGTGATTCTGTCACTCTCGGAAATCATGTTGTCCCTACAGTATCGGAGCTGACATATCTTGGTATAGCGATTGCGGAAACAATTATTAAAACTAGACAACCAATTGTTAAGCAAATAAATAAAGCCATTAAATCTTCTTGTGCGTCTGTAGTGCCGAATCGCGGACGCTACTCCAGGAAATCTCTTGCCTCGATTTATTGTTCAGTCTGCTCACCACACATAACCTACCTTGCCGGTGCATCCCACACGCTGTCAGTCAGAGACACTGAAAACATCAAAAAGTGCTACTATAAATTTGCAAAATTTTTACTGTATATACCCAAGCGTTATAGGAATTCCCGCCTTGAAAAATATGGTCTTAAGGAGCCATCGAAACAATGGTCTAGCATTCGAAATAATTCAGTGCTAAAAGTTAATTTAAATAGACGACGTTTCTCACCTGCATTTGCTTGAGTGTCGTGAATTACACCGAGTGTTGTATCTTTATGTTTTTGAAGCTGGTTTCTTTCTCTTTTCTTTTTTCTTTCTGTAGTGCTCCACTATAATCTGTTTTTGTAGATGGTGGGTGAATAAATGTTATTATTATTATTATTGCGCTACCTATGATTTATGTTCGTTTTGGGTTTCGTTTGTTTATTGATGGCGATTTATCGTAGTTCTATGCCTGAAAAATTATTTGACATTATTTCTGTTCATTTTTGGTTTAATGTGGGATTTACTTATCTTTGAAAAACTTATTTTGTGTAAAAAGGTTTTTTAATTAATTTATAATAAATCATCAATAATTAATTTAATTAATTTTAATTAATTTATAATAATCAATAATAAATCAAATAATATTAACATTTTGATTACTAAATATCAGTATATATATATATATATATATATATATATATATATATATATATATATATATATATATATATATATATATAAAAAAAAAAAAAATATATATATATATATATATATATATATATATATATATATATATATATATATATATATATATATATATATATATATATATGACTTTATGATATTATATATATATATATATATATATATATATATATATATATATATATATATATATATATATATATATATATATATATATATATATATATATATATATATATATATATATATATATATATATATATATATATATATATATATATATATATATATATATATATATATATATATATATATATATATATATATATATATATATATATTAAACTGACAATGTACATTCATTTGTATTTTTTTAATACAAATATAAATACAAATTTTAATACAAAGGATCCATAAAGCTTAGTGTTACCCATCTAAGGCTACGAGCATTAAAAAATTTGGCTGATTTTCGAAAAAGGGAGAAATACCCTCTACAAGTCAAAAAATCTTAATGGAAGTTTCACCGGCACATTCAGCGTATCAGAGAACCCTATTGTAGTGGTTCCAAGCTCCTATCTACAATTAAATAAAATAAAAACAAATTTTTCCAACTGCAACTAACGAGCGACATTAAAAACTTAAAACAAACAAATATTAGTCCATATATAAAAGGGGCTGTCCCCTCCTCAACACCTCGCTCTTTACGCTAAAGTTTGACCCTTTGTCATAATTCTACTTTTTAAAGAAAAAAAAACTTTAGCGTAAAGAGCGAGATGTAGAGGAGGGGGCAGCCCCTTTCATATACGGAATAATTTCTGTTCGTCTTAAATTTTAATGTCTCTCCTAACTTTCAGCTGAAAAAACCTGTTTTTTTATTTTGTATCACCATGAAAAGTGAAATGTTTTAATGTATACATTGCTATTAGAACTCCTTTTTGCGTGTTGATTACTATTGGCACGAGTAGCTCCTTACTTACCGGCAAGAACTGTTTGATAGGTTAGGTGTGACTACAAGCAAGTTTAGCGGCACATTAAGTGACACACAGTGCAACCAAAAAGTGGCGCTGGTCTTGCTTACGCCACTCAAAAAGCAAACATAAGCAATTCTTTATCTTTTTTTACTGATTCTCTGTTTGATTGGCGATAAATCAATTAAAAATATGTATGCTTCCCCAGATTGAAATTCTGGCTGTTTTTCAACAAAAAAAAAGTCAATAAAAAAGCTTTCAAAAAGTCAAAAAAAGTTTTCAAAAAACAATTAAAAAAATACTTACACTTTTCGGAACTCCTCCTCTTCTTTCTTTTTCCTCTTTTCTTCTGCTTTTCGCATCCTTTCTTTCTCTATCTCTTCTTGCATTTTCTTCATCCTTTCCTTTTCTTCTTCGATTTTTTGCTCTTCCAGCTTTTTCTTCAAAATCCCTAGCTCTTGATTTGCTTGAGAAAGCAAGTGAGCATAAAGGCTTTCGACTTCAGCGGCTTTCAGATTAGGAGTGGATCTGATTTTTTGAACTGCTTGTGTTATATTCTCATCAAGAGATTTTATACGCTTTAGGCATGATTCTCTATCTTTTTTTAATTGGGAAGCAATTTTTGAGTATTGCTGAATCTGGCTCTAAAAGAAGTATTTATTTGTTATTTAAATAGCAAAAGAACTAGTAAAACAATAAGTGAATGAATAATGATATAACGGAAAAAAATTACTAGTTATTAGCTAGACTAACAAAATAGAAAGAAGACGAATAAATACTTTAGAATTAATCTTCCCAATTAAATATAAAATTAAAGAAATAAGCTCTTTTAAAATAATGTTTTCTAGTGCTCAACTTGTAATAAAAAAAAATCAGTAGAACCAAATATTTTAAGTTATCAACTATTTATTGTGAATTATTTATTATTAATGAATTACTAATGTTTAATTATTATTAACACATTATTAATTGTTAATTATTATTTATTATTATTATTATTAATTGAAAACTTATCTGTGGCACTTGTGTTTCAATTTAGGATGTTGTTGCAATAATAATTTAGGATATTTTGTAAATAATTAGGGTGACACTTCCTGTTCTTTTATTCTTTGCACAGCAACACAAGCATGATGTATACTGCAAACCGCAGAATTCTTCAAATAAAATTGGGTCATTCAATCCCTTGAAAGGTATTTGGCAAAATTGAAATGGAAAGAGAAAAGGAACCAGAGAAAGAAAGAAGCAAGGAATTGAATTAAAAAGATTAAGAGAAAAAGAAGCAGATATCTCTCCAGTTGGTCTTTTCGTTCTTGTCATTGAAATTTTCCTTTCGAATAAGCCCTCAAACAGTTCCCTATGATATTCCAGTGCCACGCTAGCAGTAAATAAAAAAGAAAAAGAGGCCAGTGCTACCCACGCAAAAAGATGATTTTCCTTACTGTTTAAGCCAAGAGGCGGCAATCATCCCGTATAGAGCTTTCAGCAATAACGATCCCAAAAGTGTACTTTTCATTTCGATCCAACGCCATTTTTAAGGGGTTTCAGGCTGTTTTTCGAAATTTCCATAAATTTTTTTCAAAAATAACATATAATATCAAGGCTAAACGAAGTACTAGTTGCCAATCCTAAATCAACGACAAATGGCAGTTTTTTCTCACTAGCCAATTTTCTTTATCTTTGATTACAATAGGCCGTGATTCGTTCTTTACTAGGCTGCAACTACTATTACTGCTACTAACAATCCAATGCAGCACCAAGCCGCCTGATGCCAACACAGCTACGCACGCTCCTTCTCCATCCCAATCTACTCAAAGCCTCTGTCTTTACACCCACGCAGGGAATTCCTATTTCCCTTAAATCTTTCCTTACGACATCCCCCCCACCCCCATCGGGGACTTTTAGCTCTAGACGGATGGCCGACAAGGACAGTCTTTTGCAATCTGTCATCCTTCATCCGCAGAAAGTGCCCCAGCCATCACAACATTTCTCTCATTACAGCCCTAGGAAATGGAACTGAACCACACTTATCACGCAGCGTACTGTTTGAAATATGGTCAGTCAGCCGGGTACCCAAAACAATCCGTAGACAATCTCTCTAGAAAACATCTAGCAAATCTACCTCCGTTTTTCCTAGTGCCAAGGCTTCAGAATCATACTTGACCACTGCCATCACTGTAGCTTCCATTATTCTAATCTTGGTTCGCACTTACCTTCCTATTCTTCCAAAACTTTTCGACTGTGAAAAACACCCTGGTCCTTGGCTATTTCACTTTTAACATTTTCACTGCACCCACTGTCTTTACTAATAAAACTGCCTAGGTAAATGAAGCTACCCACTTCATTGATCCTCTCGTTACCCAGCATCATCTTTTCACCTTAACTTATTCCTTGCCTTAGCAACTTAGTCTTCTTAACATTAATTTTCAAACCAAGGCCGTACCCAGTATTTTTTTTTCGGAGGGGGTTTTACTCATTTTTTTGGGGCGGGGGGGGGTACACAAAAAAACCTCGAAAACGCATACCAAATTTATTTATGTCCATTTTTGTTATTTTTTTACGAGTCAGACAAATATTTCGGGGGGGGGGGGTTCAAACCCCCTAGCCCCCTCCTCCTGGATACGGCCTTGTTTCAAGCCTATTCTTAAACCCTGAACTCGCAAAACCCCTAAGACGTCATTCATTTTGTTAACACTTTCATCCAGGATGCTTAAACGATGAGCATTTTAATAATAAGCCAAATTAAGTTTGTTGATTGATGAAGTCCATGAAAAATGATCCAAATAAATGGGAATAGAACGCAACTCTGTTTAACTCTAGATTTAATACGAAACAGCTAGTAACCCTATTTCCTACCTTAACCACAGCGATTTTTTTTTCGTACATATCACTGATCACTTTAATGTATTTGTCTGGTTTACCATATAGGCATAAGACCTTCGTTAAAACTCTTCTATAGCTGAATCAAACGTTTTTTCATAATCTATAAAACTGAGGACTTATGGTGTTTGATGACTCAGGCCCTTCTCGTGCCTGAGTCTAATAAGTCTAAAGTCTAAAAAGTGTCATCACACTAAGTAATTTGCGACCTCAAGAAGCCTGGCTAATGTCTCTGCAATCACTACACTAACTCTTATCACCTTTCTTATAGAGGGTTTACTCAGAGTTTTCCTAAAATCGTTAGTTACTATCCCTTTTTCAAAAATCGTACTCATAATTTTGAGTAAATTATTGTAATATCACAACCACCATTGGTAAAAAACTCATTTACCACATTATCAGCACCTGGGGCCTAATTATTTTTAATCCTTTTTGTACTGTCACTAATTCTTCCTCACAAATAAATCTTCCTTCGCATCAAATGTATCGCAAATTTTTTCATTCTTTTCTATATCCTTTCGTGTAAATCTACCACGGTTTAACACATTCTCAGAATGTTCTAACCATCTCTCCTTAACTCTTTGCTTATCACTAATTTTTGCCATATTCCTATCTCTAACTAGGACAAGTCCAGAAGGACTATTCTCTTTTAATTTATTAACATGCCAGTAGGCTACAATATTTCACTATTATTCCGTCTGGATGCATTTTCAAGATCTTCGGTAATTTTATCCATGGCCTCCACTTCACCCCTCCTTAGTTCATATTTTAATACTTTCTCTCCTTTCTTTACATTTCTCTTATTATGATACGATCTATCACTCGCATAATTCTCGTACAAGCCCCTCCTCGTCTCTATTAAATAAAAAACATTTCCACTAATATTCCTAAAATTATTCTATCCATCTTCTACATTGTCAAATTTTGAACTCTCCAACTTAGTATTCAATTGTTCCTGGAAAATTTCTCACATATTCTCATCCTGGAGTTTATCAACGTCATAGCTTCCCGTCATAGTTGTTACCCTTCCTAAATTCCAGCTTCAAATTAACTCTAGACGCTACTAGATGGTGATCTTTACTTTTAACATCAATGACAGCACTCCTATATACCCTAGTATCATATATCGATCTTGCCAGAATTTGGTTTACAGTAACGTAATCAATAAGGCTAGCTGTCTTACTACCAAGTGAATACCATGTTAACTTATTGGGCATTTTACGACCAAATACCGTGTTGTTTATAACTACATTGTTATACCTACAAAATTGCAGAAGTCTGTAACCATTGCTGTTTTCTTTTCCTACACCAAAGTTACGTAGGCTAGGATATCATCTATCTCTATTTCTACCGATCTGGGCGTTAAAATATAATAAAAACACTGGACCCATTGGAAACTGGACACATTTTTACTTGGGACCCTGTCTATTTGTTCCTGTAGCTGTAAGTAAAATTCATCTCAGTCACTACTATCTCTGTCAATCAGTTCTACAGGGGTATATACTATTATGACTGATACCCTGCACTTTTTAGTCATAAAATGAACGACTAGCATTTTATTATTAATACCCTCCTAACCTAAACAAGACTTAATAGCTCCCTTATTTATCACAAGCCCTACTCCCTGTCTATGTACCCCATCCTTACTGCCCGAATAAACAAATTCTATTCCACCTAATTTCATGTTTCCCATCCCTGGGATATGAGTCTCTGAAACTCCTAACAATTCCAGTTCGAAGCGTCTGAATTCGTCAGTCAAAACCTCGATAAGTTGTTTTTCTACGTTGTAACATTTCAAGTCGCAATTTTCATATTTCTTAAACCATTGAAATAATTTTGTCCTCAAGAAAAGTAGTGGTCCCAGAACCAGTGTAGGACGGGGACTAACACATCTTCTCAAGCCTACATGAAGCGTTTAAGCAGACTTAGAACCAAACAGCAAAAAGTCCCTAGAATCTCTAGTTGAATGAATTCTTTGCGCAATCCTCTTGCACTCGGTGATGCTCTTCTATCAACAAGAGTCGGAACCCTGCACAAACAATCTCAAGCCTATTATCTCCAACTCATTATATATCCATGCCTACAAATATGCTACTACGGGGAGCCCATAAAAATTGACCATTAATCGGAATCCAGTGCAAATGCAATGCTGTTTCATTGTTAGCAGTCACAGTTTTCGTTAGGAGAACTAGTGAAAGGTCCACCCTAATTCCACTATAAGGCTACGCAAGCAAGAGTTCCCCTGTCAGGAATAGGGCGGAAGAAGGAACTTATGACGGAGCGGAGACCCCAAACCATCTCAAAGCACCAGAACAGCTCCAGCCCTTTACACCTAGCCTATCATCGTCAGGGAACTCATCAGGGCAACCGTAAAAAAAAAACTTTAAAAACTAAGTAAAATGCATTAAATGATGAAACTTTTGCTAAATGAAAACAAGTATGTAAAAAAGGTGCAAATGAAAAAAAAAATCGAGGAAATCGTAATAAATACAGAAAAGTAATTTCAAAATAGCAAAAAATAGCTGCGTAAACTGGGATGGATCAACTTTAAAATTTCATTATTATAACCCAAAATAAGACTAAAAGATAGTAAATGATATACATTAAGAGAATGATGATTACACAAGTGAAAAGCTTGTTCGAATTAATTCTGGAAGTCATGTAATTTATGCAAATAACAAGCCTCTTTTAGAGTATCCCGCAGCTAAGGTCGCACTTCCCTTGCAATACAGAACAGACCTTTAAGCTCAGAGGAAAATGGGTCTGAATGTTTAATTCAGACGCATAAGATTTTTTTCCAGAAATGGTTAAGGTTTGAAAGGAAAGCAGCTGAGATACGAAGATTTACGTCTAAATGGCGTCTTAAATACAGTCTTAGGTGCATGTTTACATTTTATATGCGCATGCTTTTATGTTATATATCCATGTTTTTTTTTTTTTTTTTTTTTTTTTTTTTTTTTTTTTACATAAAACGATTCGAATTTTGAAGATCTATTCTATTTCTATAAGAGTCTTAGCTGTCATTTGTGCACCTTAAGCACCGTCTTAACTGCTCTGTGATTTCTTAGTTGGCGAACAACGGCAGAATTTACCCATTGTTTTTTTTTTAGCAGAATCATGAAAAAGGCAAAAAACACTAAAGTAGAGTATACTCCTATCCTCCCTACATATCTAAGCACTGAAGAGAGACCTGATTACAGGACTGGAAGGAGGTGAAGGCATGGTCTTTTTCTAATTGCTTTGTAATCACTAGTAAGGAGAAGAAGGAAACACGGGGAATAAAAGAGAATTAAAAATTAGTTTTGTGGACTTTTTTGAGAGTTGAGGCTTATGGTCTCAGAACCCCCCCCCCCAAACTAAAAAATGATTTCGATTTAAAAACTACTATTTCTGTGGCGACACTAATTTTGTGGCAGTTTTCGAGAGCTAAAGCCATTGTCTCTGTCTCCTCTATTAAAGAATTTTGACTTCGATTTAGCCCCTAAGAAAAGAAAGTAGCAAGTTCCATTTTTGGACAAGTAAGAGAGAGTCCAGTAGTTTGGCACCCTTTTCCGTGAGTGTTTTTCTTTCTATAATCAAAACAATTTATTTCCATCATTATATCTGAAAAGAATATCCAGAAGGGTTTTTTTCTGTGTTTATTTCTTCTTCCTGTTTTTTAAATTTGTATTTTAATTTTCGTTTTCATTTTTTTTAAGTCTTCAGTGCAATCTTACTACTCACACACAGGGGCGTCCCGAAGGGGGGGGAGGAGCGGAGAGGGTCGCGCCCCCTAACTTTTTTGGAATTCGGCAATATTTTCGTCGAAGGCGAAAATTTTGGCAGAAATTTCTCAAAATCAGCCAAAATTTAGAAAAATCCTTAATTTCTGCAAAAAATTTGGCATAGCCTAAATCAGGTAGCGATTCGGCAAAATTTTGCAAAATCGGCCGAAATTTAGCAAAATTCTTGATTTCTGCAGAAAATTCGGCATAGATCAGGTAGCAATTCGGTAAAATTTACCAAGATCGCCCCCCTCCAAATAAAATGAGCCTCAGGACGCCCCTGCTCAGACATGGAGGGGACTTACAGACAAAGCCTGGACATGCTATGAGAAAAAAAGTTTGCTTTTTTTACTGAAAACTTTCAAGCTTAGACACTGAAAGGAAAAGCTTCAGTAGCCTAATAAGAAGCTTAAAAAAAAATCTTGGCTCAGCCTATGAAACTTTTAGTCCAGCAGAGTGCAGTATGAACGTCTAAACATCAACTAATTGACATTGGGGATAAAGAAGAGAGCTGGGTAGTACTAACTCAAAAGGCCACAACCAAGAAGTAAAAAGAAGAGAAACCATTCCCTAAGTACTTATGGAGTTTAAGGTCACTGGGGTATGATTTGATGTAACATCAATGAGGAAAGTCAACATTGCAGTCGACCTTGGATTAGCACCAATGTTTATTGGTTCCGGTAGCAATATTTTAAGAAACATCTCTTTTTGGTATTTTCACTGAAAAGAAATTGCCACTTTCCCTTTAGATTATGAAAAACATATTTTTTGTATCTTCGTTAAAAACATTGAGTAAAATTTTCACCCTTCCTCTTATATTTTCGTGAATTGGCACCCTAGTCACAACCCCAAAAAAATACAATGACAAAGGAATGCCATATCGTGTCCTTGGACTATCCAATGAAAGCAAAGATATCTTAACAATTATTTTAACCTTAACCTCGACTATAAAATTCAAATTCGGCTTGTTGTGACGCTTGTGATAGTCAATTTGTGATAGTCGGCTACGCTTGTGATAGTCAATTTCAACAAAAATTTGTTGTTTAATCGGTCGCAACAACCGTCCTTAAACATTATTTTGAATACGAATGTATCCTCACGAAAACATAAGAAAATAACTCAATATCCTACCTTTCTTTTTCATTGTAGATTACGTGTCAAACAAGTTGACAAGCATTTTGTCACAGCAGCCGAACTCACCATTTTAATCCAAAGACAATATTTTTTCAATTTGAATAATGTTCAACCAAACGAAGAAAATTGTAAAAAGATGATCACTCTTTAATTTATTCTCTGACACAGTTTGAGGTTGTTGTTGTGTAACTGCAGTCAGATATTTAGTCAATAGACTCCTACAGCTAGGTCTTTTTATTCCTAGGTCTAGGTTTATTACTAAATCTTTTCACGAACAACTTAGTTGGTGGAAAATTCGAGCGGCAAGAGACTTTTCTAAAATAATTTTTTAAAGAGATAACATTATGCTTTAAAAAAAGAAAAAAAATTACGTTCTACCCTGTGAATTTTGGACTCTGAAGCTTAAACATCTTTTTTTTCAACAAATGCTGACGTATCTTGGCCATATTTGATTTTTTGGAAAAAATTCTGAGGTTATTTTTGTTGAAATAGATCGTTTTCTTTATATTATGTTTTCTTCAATTCATTCGACGTTTAAATAGAGTTAATCGTTCGACCATCTTGATATTTTCAATTGTGGTACATTTTTGTATTGTCACGCTATTTTTAGAATAATACAAGCATAGGTTATTTTGGCAACATTTCTACTATGTCATCTTAAATATGCGATAAACTGGAAACTCATGTCGACTTCATTAAAAGAAAAAATCCAGTTTCAAAAACTTATCATACCCACCCCCCCCCCTCCCCCGACAATAAAACCTGTTTTTCAATATACTCTAGATTTTCGGCAATAAGCAATAGCTTTCATATTCTACATAACATTTAATTTTTTTTTGGGGGGGGGGGGTATTAATCTTCCATCTTAGTTAAGAAAAAAAAGTAATCACAAGAACCTATTAACACGGATTAACATAAATAAAACAGAATAAGATTTGTTCGGAGGGGGGAGGGAGGTATTTTAGATCTTTACCCGATCGATAGATCCCTTTTCTTTATATTTCCCTTTTTCCCAAGAGCTAAATTAGAAGAAATTTCTAAACTGAAAAAAGTAAAAAGAAACAAGCAAAAAATGAAAGACATGCGGTTCGTACCTGTAATGACTTGAGTGTCTTTATATTCATAAACCTTGGCCTGTGCTTTTTCCTTGCCTGATAGCCTCGGACATTACTTTGAATTTTCACCAAGCATTCTCGACGATAGGCAATCTTATGTTTGACTAAAATCAATTGATCAGTATAAGCAATTTACTAAATTTAAAAGTGCCAAAAGGAACGTGGAATTAAAACTAAAAATATAAACAAAAGTCACAGAAGCCAAAGTCTCTAGGCTATTCGATTGTAACAAAGGGATGAATATCCAGGAGCAATACGCGAAATGTTCTGTGAAGAAATGAAAATTAATATTTGTTTTTAGAGAACCTGCAACATTTTTGCCAGATATTTTTACGCTAACGTAAATTTACTTAAGAGCGATGTGACTCCTATATATTATTTACTGGTATTTTTTCCTGCACTTACCATACAGAACAAGCAGTTTTGAAAGTTTTGAAAGAGCTCATTAAATCATAAATTAAAAGCCATCGTGTTTACCATATGATTATCATATTTATAATACAAAACCATACTTATTGCTTATTTTTTCCCAGCCTTAGCATATAGAAGACGGTATTTTTGAAAGTTTTGAAAGAGCTCATTGAATCGTCGATTCAAAGTCTTAGTTGCATTAAAAAAATTTTGGCAGAGAAAAATACCCTAAGCAAAAAAATTAAAAAAAAAAAAAATCAATTAGTATTTCAGTGGATCAAGTGAAGGGAAAAGTAGCTTTCGAAGTATAAACCCATGAGATTATGTGACTGAAAAGGAATCCAGCAGGCTCATTTAGAACAAAACTTTAAAAAAAAAATTTCTAATGCTGACCAATGATCCGCGTAGCGCCGGTACCTATTTCTTGATTTTCTGCCTTCGGTCGAGAATGCAATGTGTGGTTGGAGGCAAATCATCCGACTCTTCCTGTGTTTCCCCCCCCCCCCAGATGTCTCCAGGTACCCATTCAGAGCTGGTCGACTCTGGCTGAGCTTACACAGTCACCCCACTGACCCGTTTCAAACCAAATAACCAGCAACAGCAGAACTCGAACCCCCTTTTCTCAGGATTTCAAGTCTAAAGCACTAACCACTCGGTTAGGACGGAGTTAGAACGAAAAAAGACCATTGAAATATTGTAAGATCAATTTCATATGTTAAGTATACTAGATTTCTGGTAAAGCCCCATGAACAAAAAACAAAGCAAAATGGATTCGGCGCTCTATGAAAGGAGTTTGATTATTTGTCATCCTTCAGGAACTTTGGATAAGCTTTAGTGCGTCATTTGCAAGCCCGCTTAGCTTTCCATATAATATTCGCGACTAGCAGAAAGCTGTCAGACCGATACTTGCAGGAAGACAAGAATTAAAGGTACTCGGAGAGTGAATCCAGGCCACTAGTGGAAAGTGTTTCTGGCTAGTAATTTTTGGTGCTAAAAGTAAATGATTACACCATGTATTAATGAAAAAACCAATCATGGCCACCTGAGGCCAACACAGCTACACACGCTCCTCCTCCAAGCCAATCTACTCAAAGCCTGCCTCTTTACAACTCCCAGGAAGTTTCCATTCCTCTTACATCAACCCTTGCGGCATCCTCCCAATCCATTCGGGGGCGATCTGCTTTTCGTCTGGCCCTAGATGGTTGGCCGACGAGGACAATCTTTGGCAATCTATCATTCTTCATTCACAAAACGTGTCCTAACCATATCTACCTTTCTCTCATTAAAGCATTAGAAAGTGGGATTGAAGCATATATTTCATACAGCTTACTGTTCGAGATACTGTCAGTCAGTCGGGTACAAAAAACCATCCATAGGAAATTTCTCAGGTAAACATCTAGGGAGTCCTCCTCTGTTTCTTGTAGCACCCACGCTTCAGAACCATACTTGACCATTCTTCCTCACAAAAAAAAATTCCTTCACATCCAAAGTGTCACATATTTTTCAATTCTTTTCTATATATTTTCCCGTAACTCTGTCCTGGTTTAGCACATTCTTAAATTGTTCTGTCCATTTTTTTTAACTCATTCGTTGTCACTAATTGAAAACCCGTTGCTATTGTTAATTGGGAAAAGTCCAGAACGACTATTCCCTCTCAATTTATTACCATGCCAGTATAATATTTTACTATTATGCCGTCTTGCTGCATCTTCTAGATCTTCGATAATTTTTTTCCATGGCCTCCAGTTCACACCTCCTTAAATCATATTTAAATGATTTTTCCACATTCTTTACATTCCTCTTATCTATCATTCAAATAAATCTTGTACAAGGCCTTCCTACACTCTCTTCAACATATAGCATTTTCACTAATATTCCTAGCAGCGATTTTAACTATCTTCCCTTAGACACCATCAGCGACTTCACAAACTATTTTTCTAAGATTATTCCATCCATATGCTACATTGTGAAACTTTAAACTCTCCAGTTTAGTATTCAACCGTTCTTAGAAATTTTCTCTTATATTCTCATCCTGGAGTCTACCAATGTCGCAGCTTCCTGGAAGCTAGTTTACCCTTCCTAAATTTCACCTTTAAATTAACCCTAGATACTACTACACTGTGATCTTTACTTTTAGCACCAATAACAGCACTCCTATATACCCTAGTATCTTGTATCGATCCTACCAGTTTTTGGTTTACAATAACATAATCAATAAGGTTAGCTGTCTTACCATCACGTGAATACCATGTTAACTTATGGGCCATTTTGTGACAAAAACCTTATTCGATAAAACTAGAATGTTAAGCGGGGCTCCCACGACGTCAATAAAGTTAATAAAGCTGTCCGCAAAGTTGTTAAACCGTTTTCCTCGCATAACTTTGTTGACTTTATTGCAGTCGGAAAGAAGTTAAACTATATTTAACCTTGTCAAGAAAATCCGCAAAGTTCAATCAATAGCAGAAGACTTGTGGGAAATTTCAAATAAACAACATACAAATTAGTTTCTACAAAGGTATAATCGTGTATATTTGTTTAAATATTTAGCTTGGTAAAAGAAACAAAAAATATTTTAATTTACTATTAAAAGGAAAAAATGATTAAAAAGATGGTTTTCTCAGCTCCATGTCTTACTATTTCAGTTACTTTCAATGAAAAACTACTGTTAAGTCAAAAAGATGAAACCCTTGTGTGAGCGGGACAAACTTTATGGTACATACTTTCATGACAAACCTTATTGACGTTATTGACGCCGTGGGAGCCCCGCATTATACCTAAAAAATTGCAGCAGTCTGTAACCATTACTGTTTTGTTTTCCTACGCCAAATTTACCCAGGTTAGGATACCATCTATCCCTATTTATGTCGACCAAGGCATTAAAATCTCCTATTAAAAATACCATATTTCTACCTGGGACACTGTCTATTTGTTTCCGTAGCTGTAAGAAAAATTCATCTGAGTCACTACTATTTCCAGCAGTCAGTTCTAAGGGGCTTATCCTGTTATAACTGATGCCCTGAACTTTTCAGTCATAAAATGAGCGAATAGCATTCTATTATTAGTACCATACCAACCTAAACAAGCTTAGCAGCTTCCCTATTCTCATTAGCTCTACTCTCTGCCTTTGTGCCCCCTCCTTCCTGCCTGAGTAAATGAATTCTATAGCACCTAATTTCATGTTTCCTACCCCTGGGATATGAGCTTTTGAAACTCCTAAGAAGTCCAGTATGAAGTGTCTGAATTCGTCAGGCAAAACTTCGATATGTTATTTTTTTTTACGTTGCCACATTCCAAGTTGCAATTCCCATATTATTTAAATCACCGAAATTATTATGGCCTCAGGAAAAGCAATGGTCCCAGAACTAGTACAGGACGGGGACTAACACATCTTTTCAAGTCTACACAAAACGCTTAAGCCGGCTTAGATCAGGGCAACAAGAATTCCCTTGGACTTCCAGTTGAATAGTGGCTTTATGAAATCCTGGGCCCATCTTGGTCTCAACATGGTTCTCCATACTTGGCGATGCTCTTCTATTAACAAGAGTCGAAATCCTGCCCAGAGAATCTCAAACCTGTTACTTCCGACTCTTTATACATTCATGCCTACAAATATTATGCTACTACGGGGAAGCAACTCAACCAGGAAGAGGGTGTTTGGACCAAAAAAAAAAAACACCCAAATAGACCAAACCCAGAAGAATTATCCGTTAATCCAGAATCCAGTGCAAATGCTGTTTCGTTTACTAGGCTATAATTTCCTCGAGGGGCACCACTCCTCAAGGTCAACCTCAAGCATTTTTAGCAGTCACAGTTTGGTTACAGAATCTCGTACAAGATCCATCCTGACGCCGCTATGAGGCCACGTAAAAAGGATTTCCCTGTCGGGGATAGGGACGAATAAAGGAACTCATGACGGAGCGGAGATTCAAACCCATCTCACAGCACCGGAACAGGTCCAAGCTTTTATATCCAGGCTATCCTCGTCAAGGCATTCGTCAGGAAATTAAACTTCGCCAGGAATGAACTGTTTCCTAAGAATCATTTGGAGGATTAATTTGGTCGGGTTTAAAATTAGTACAATAATAATCAAATTATGGTTTTTATTGAATTGTTGCTATTTAATATTGTTCAGTACATTCAAGGAAAGGAGTCGAATGCCGAATGTTTTGATAATGATACCAGGGTATGCTATCGGTTTTTTGCTTAAAAAAAAACATATAAAAAAAGTTTTTTTCTTCAAATAACCCCTTCTGAGGGACAGGAGAATAATCTTTGTTGTTTTTATGGCTTATTAGGCCCGTCTTAATTCAGATTATGTTCAAAAATTTTGAGGGGATATAGTTTGTTAAAATTTCTTTTTTAAAATTTATTGATGCTGAAATCTTAAAAAAAATGCGCAGCGAGACAGTAAATATACTTTTGAAAACACAGATTTATACAAAATTTAATGCATGGCTTATTCTAGAGCCACATGCCCATAATGGAACATGACATTACAGCTTTAAAAGTAGTAAACAGGTTAAGCTATGATCAAGGCCGTATCCAGGGGGAGGAGGATAGGAGTTTTGACCCCCCCCCCCCGAAATGTTTGTCCGACTCGTCAAAACGTAAGAAAAACTAATATAAACCAATTTTTGATCCCTCCCCCGCAAAAAATTCTTTTGTATCCCCCCCCCCCCAAAAAAAAAAAGAATCCTGGATACATCCCTGGCTATGATGCAGGAAAGGCAGAGTCTATGGAGTCTGAAAGGATCATAAATAGCAAAACTTTGAATTTTGTCTTCTTTTTTTTATATTTAAAGAGGAAAGGAAGTTAACATTTTGAATAATCTTTCTTGTAAAAACCTTAAGTTTTTTCGACTTGTTGTTTATTGTTTCTTTGTCTTCTGCTACTGATAATATGCTTCAAGGATAAATTGAACTAAACCAGAAAATCAATCAGGTAATAATCTTTGACACTTACGTTTGATAACGGACAAAGCGCCCCACATGACTTTTCTCCATCTTGATTTGATAAGCCAAAATTTGACCTTTGCTACGAGTATTTTCAAATTTTCTGGATCTGACTTCATGATTTGATCAAATTCTGCGAATTTTCCGGGCCGAAAGAACACTTTTGTTAAGCCAAATTTGAAATCATTGTCATTCAATCCTAGTGCTTTGAATAGTGCCTATGGAAGAAAATAAAAAAATGAATATTTTCAATGAGATTAAGAGGTGGTAATAAATTGGCCCAATAACCTTAATCAAGAAAATTTAAAGTCGTTGTCATTCAAACTTTGTACTCAAATACAAAATTAAAAATTGTTTCTGGGATTAGGTGATTTAAGGTGATTAAGCCAAATTTTATATAGTTGTCATTCAGTTCCAGTGGGTTGAATAGGGCATATGGAAGAAAATAAAAAATTGAGTATTTTCAATGAGATTAAGAGGTGGTAATAAATTGGCCCAATAACCTTAATCAAGAAAACTTAAAGTTTTTGTCATTCAAACTTTGGACTCAAATCCATTTTTCTGGGATTAGGTGATTCAAGGTGATTAAGCCGAATTTCATATAGTTGTCATTCAGTTCCAGTGGGTTGATTAGGGCATATGGAAGAAAATAAAAAATTGATTATTTTCAATAAGATTAAGAGGTGGTAATAAATTGGCCCATTAGCCTTAATCAAGATAATTTAAAGTTGTTGTGATTCAAACTTTGTACTAGAATACAACTTTGAAAATTGTCTCTGGATTAGGTGATTCAAGGTGATTAAGCCAAATTTCAAATAGTTGTCATTCAGTTCCAGTGGGTTGAATAGGGCATATGAAAGAAAATCAAAATTGAGCGTTTTTAATGAGATTAAGAGGTGGTAATAAATTGGCCCAATAACCTTAATCAAGATAATTTAAAGTTTTTGTCATTCAAACTTTGTACTAGAATACAAATTTGAAAATTGTTTCTGGATTAGGTGATTCAAGGTGTTTAAATTGTTTCTGGATTAGGTGATTTAAGGTGATTAAGCCAAATTTCATATAGTTGTCATTCTATCCCAGTGGGTTGAATAGGGCCAATGGAAGAAAATAAAAAATTGAGTATTTTCAATGAGATTAAGAGATGGTAATAAATTGGCCCAATAACCTTAATCAAGAAAATTTAAAGTTTTTGTCATTCAAACTTTGTACTCAAATACAAAAATGAAAAATTTTTCTGGGATTAGGTGATTCAAGATGATTAAGCCAAATTTCAAATAGTTGTCATTCAATCCCAGTGGGTTGAATATGATCTATGGAAGAAAATAAAAAATTGAGTATTTTCAATGTGATCAAGAAATGGTAAAGATTGGCCCAATCACCTTAATCAATATGATTTAAAATTCTTGTCATTCAGCCTTAGTGCCAACTGAAAAAAATTAAAAATCGAAAATTTTTTCTGTGATTGAGTGATTCAATATGATTAAGCCAAATTTCAAATAGTTATCATTAACTCCTAGCGCCTTGAACAGTGCTTATAGAAGAAAAAACAGCAATCTAAAATTTCTTGCCAATTAAAACGTCATTAAGGGGGCTGAACGAAATTTAAAATCTATGTTATTTACAACTAATACCTAGAGTAATGTTCATAGAAGAAAATATAAAACTGATATATTTCAGAGCAACTAAGAGCAGGTATTTCAACAGGGGTTTAAGTCGGAAGGGGTCGGAAGGGGTCGGAAGGAGTTTAAGTCGGAAGGGGGCCAAATTCTTAGACATTCCGTGGTTCCGGAACCGGCATCTAATATCGCGATTCGGCCTCCCTGATTTACGGGAAAAAGTGACTGTGCTTGCGGAAAAGCTGTTGTTACCTGCAGGTCTTACTGCGCACCATAATTTACGTCGTTTTATGTAAATAATTGTTAAGTGTGCGAGTTTGCTCTTTTTTTGTTGTTTTTTTTTTGCTCTTGATGTAGGCTACTCCACTTCTTTTTGTTCATACTGGGTAATAAGTAAATTATTATTATTATTATAAAAAAACAGAGCATTCAATGACTATGAAAATTATGAGGAAAATCATGGCACGGATTTCCCGGAGACAGAATCAGATCCGCACACCCAGGCTAAATAGAACTGATTAAATGGAACAAAAGAAAAAAAGTCTATAGTTTCAAGGTTAAGGTTCAATAGAGTTTAATTAATAAAACAAAAATAAATAAGTAAATATTAAAATAGATAAAGTCATAAAAAGTAAAAAAAGAAAAACCTGTCACTTCAAATATAATAATAAAAGCTGGCTTCATATCTTAAAGTCTATCAATGAATAAACAGAAAAAAACTAGACTAAACAGAACATATAAAAAAAACACAACAGACACTAGAAAAAAACGTAACAAAAGGAAAACAAAAGGATTCTGACATTTAAGTGTGTTTCCTTTTTTTACACGACGGGAAAAGTGTTTCTGATTGGCAGGTAATCTAAACTCTGGAATGTAGTAATAAAAGAGGTTATCGGGTTCGGCAGTATTTCAGGCGAGCAAAACATGGAATCACCAGAAGTCGGGCTGCTAGAACGATGGATGTATGTAAATCTAAGTTCATTTTCTACTAGGACAAACTGTGGGCACATGCTACATAGAATATTAGCTCTATAACTGGAGTCATCAAACGGATTATAGTTTCAGTTGCCGGCCAATATGAAAGTCAGATTGCTCGATTCACTATCAGCAGCAAGAATGCTAAGAGCTCGGGACACTTTATTAAACATCATATTGGAACTAGAATTGCGGTAATCAGTGGGAAGGTAAACTGAGGCAACAACACAATTTTGGCTGCCATAAAATACTTCTAGTCCCGGAATGGCTCTGGAAATAGTTCATTTCACAAAAGAATGGCAGTGCCCCTGCTAGGTCAACCCACATCAGAGCGTTTTTCAGCATGGGAGTAAATAATGGTAGAAGTGTAGATGTTTAGTAGCTTTAGACTTTCTATAGTAGTTCGTGATCTTGCAGACATCACACATCATTCACTTCACTTTACGTTTGTATCCATGGGAGCTTCAGATTCACACCTCACACATTCACACCTGCGTTTATATTTCACGACGTTATTCTGAGTTCTGTAAAAGAAGTACAGAAAATTGAGCCTAAGATTAGGCACATACAAAGACTTATTTTTCGGAGGAGCTCACACTTCTAAGAAGGCTCAATTAGGCTTTATTAATCCCTTAGAAATTCCCATGAGAATATTTTTTTTGGGATCGCTAGTTACTCATAAACATGTATTATAGCACCGTGTACACAGAATTTCTGTATTGAGACTCTTAATTTTTGAAGATAATGAAATTGCTCCCACTTTTGCCAAGGTAGTTTAAAATTCGATAATTTCACTGATATTTGGTAAAATTCCACTGAAATGTATTTGGCTTGATGATTTTCATTTTCCATTTAGGTCCTATGAAAGATGTATTTTCAACTCCTGTAATTAAAAACTACACTTGAAGATTAAAATATACAAATAATCTTTAACGAGATCGACAGAGAAATTGCACCTAAATGTCTTAAAAAAAAAGTCTGACTAGAAAAAGAAAATAAACCCATTAAAACTAGCAATAAAGCATTAAAAGTATCGACCCTGTCACTTCTAGTGGCACTTAAACCTCAATAATTCATTAGCATGCAGGTTAGACTCGTATTATTTTGATTCACTCCTATCATACAAATAACTTAAAAAACTCACTTTGCAGAACATTCTTGGGTCAAGCCTTGCAAGTTGTGGTGGTAGATACTGCTTGTACATGGCATACAAGTCACTAAAAGGCGCTCGTGACGGGAATCCTTCCTGCATTAGTTGTAGAACTGATGTCATTCCACTACACTGGAGCTGTGACAGAATTATTCCACCCTCAAACTGATGATCGACCATCTTTATATTTGGTTTGATGCAGCGTATAAAGTTGGTTCCCTTAAAAAAAACATGTGGTTTTAGGGATATTTAAGTTTAATCTAGTTTTTTCTTTTAATAAGTAATTCTTCCTACTAATGCTTCGAAGGGCTCCGCCATTTTTTCAATGTTTAACTGTTATTATTGTATCAATTAAAAACCATTTTAATTAAAAAACTCCACACCTCCACTATTAATATAAACAAAGCCGTCTGTTTTGTAAAAAAGGATTCAGGTTATTTAAAACCTAACAAATTTAAGGGGCTTGCTTGTCCCAGATCATACAGGGCATCAAACTTTTCCCTCGCTTTCTAGCTTACTACTTTATTAAAATATCCAAGTAGTTTAGTCTGTGTGCATCCTCAGAGCATATTTGATCTTTCGAAGCCACGTTTTAGTTTTTAGAAGCCCAGAATTAGCTCACAGCACCATTTCGATTTTTTGATGCGGTTAAGACTGCAAAAAATTCCTCTTTCTAGAATTCCACTTCCGCTTCTAGAATAATAAAAATTCGCTTTCTAGAATTCCACTTCTAGAATTCCGCTTGTCCTTGTAGAATAATAAAATTCCGCTTTCTAGAATTCCGCTTCCGCTTCTATAATAATATAATCGGCTTCTAGAACCCCGCTTCTACTTCTAGAATAAGAACATTTCGCTCGTAAAAAACTTTGAATATAATATCACAGATATACTGTTCTCTAAAACTTTGCGTCGACTCCTTCAGACCTTTTCACGTTTAGGACTGTATGATATTGTCAATACCGTGTCGAATCCGTTCCTAGCACCATAAGATAGTACAAATAAAACGAAAATAACTATCATTGCTTCCATTTGCTACCGTTAATCATAGACCCTTTTGAAAATTAAAATCCAAAAACAGGTTAGACCCTCTAGAAAACTGGACAAATAAAATCCTAAGCCAAAATTTTCCAATTTTTGAGGGGTCATGTAGTCTCGTAGAATATTTTGTGATGCACCTATGAACCAAAATGAGATAAAATATCAAATATTTTAGGAGGTTCTTTTTGGTCTTAGGTATAAAAAAAAAGAATCATAGTGATTTATCAGCAATTTTATTCTCATCAAAAACATTCTCAGGGTAAAAAAAAAACAAAGGATGCAAAACGAAAACGAAATCAATTCGACGTTGAAAGACAACATAAATTCTACAAAAAAATAATATGTCTAAACTGTTTAAAAATTAAAAACAGAACTAGAATTGACGTGCGCCTTCTACTCGACACCTTCTACCCGGCTAACCATCGTGCAAAAAGTGGGGTAGCATAGTAGCAATACTACTTGGCAGCTTTCATGGCCTAGTTGAATTTATTGGCCGATTTTGTCTGGAAATACCATTTTTGCGTATAAAAACACTTTTCGCTCACAGAAAAGCTGTCAAAATACAAGCTGTGTTGCTATAATGTCGGCAGCTTTTGGATTCTGTCAAATTTTGCTACTGGAAGCTTTGGAACTTTTTTTATACCTGTCGGCCACCTTCTGCGCCTTCAGAATTACCCGAGTGTTGGACAACACAAAAAAGATTCATTTAATACCTAATTCCAATACTGATGAGCTTCCATGAGGAACTGTTCTCTAAAACTTTGCGTCGACTCCTTCAGACCTTTTCACGTTTAGGACTGTATTATATTGTCAATACCATGTCAAATCCGTTCCTAGCACCATAAGATAGTACCAATACAACGAAAATAACTATCCTTGCTTTCATTTGCTACCGTTAATCACAGGCAGCGCAATCGCGATGCCTAAGTAAAGAATGATGTTGGCAAAATGTATTATTTTTTTTCCTTTAGACCAGGACACTTCGTATCGAAGGAGTTGTCGTAGGAAGTTCGATAAGGGCTCATTCGATTGGAAATTGGAGTGGCTTGTGCCCTTTTTAATATTCAAAGTGATTGGAGGGCAACTAACACCCCTTCCCCGCCCACCATTTCTCCAAACACATCCAATCAAAATTTTGAGATAGCCATTTTGTTCAGCGCGCAGTTGATTTCCAGATAGAAATTATGTTTTTGAGGAGGACACTCCCCCACAGCCCTCAGGGAAAGGGTTGTAAGTTATGCCCTGGGGGCATATAAGTTTTTTTTATATAAAGCATTGTCGTAGAAACTTCAATAGCTTCAAATGAATGTGCATTGTCAGTTTAATATGCATATACTGATATTTAGTAATCAAAATGTTAATATTATTCGATTTATTAAAGTTATAAAGTAAAACAATTTACATTTTTTCAGTAAAGCGCAAATTATGTTCTGGCCAAGGAAATGCATAGGGGGTTCGAGCCCTACTCATGTTAATTTCTGCTCGTTTTGAGTTTGACTCGGTTATGTATTGTAATTTCTGTTCGTTTTGGGTTTCATTTATTTATCGATGCTGATTTGTGGTAGTTTCACGCTTGGTAGATTATTTGATTTATTTTTGCTCATTTTTGGTTTAATGGAGTTCTTTACTTATCTTTGAAAAACTTATTTTGTGGAAAAAGTTTTTAAATTAATATCTTAAAAGGCGCACGTTAGTTTTGGTTCGTTTTTAATCTCTATTCTCATATTTTAAACCCTAGGGAGTTAAGGAGAGTACGCTAAGTAGAAAACCCTCACCTTATTCGCGAATTACTGAAAATTAAATACAAAATAGCACGTAGCTAAATTAGACAGCTGAGTGAAATGATGTAAAAAGATTAAGTATGTTTTGCTGAAAGGCTAATTGCAAAAGGAGTCTTTTTTTTCTCTAAATGAGCTTTCCCTTATTATTAAGCTTTCCCTTATCTGTCAAAAAGAAATTTATAATACCTTGTCAAGTAATTTGATCTTAGATATTTCATAAGTATTAAGCTTAAAATACGAGATATTAGTAACATCTATTACTAATATCTATTAATAATGTCGATATTAGGTAATATACCATTCGATTACAGTTACCTAAGTTAAAAAAGGAAAACAATGCAAATTATATAAGAACTATATGATAAACACAGGAGAACACTAAAAAATTAAAAAGTGCCCCACGGACTGTTAGGTATTACCACCGCCCCTCCCCTCGCATATACTTTTCCAAGTTTCTTCCTACTATTGAAAGCGAGTAAATTTTCAAAAATAGATCATGGTAGTTGTCAACTTTCTTTCAAACAGTTCGTGGTAACGAACTGTAATAAGTAAGGAGCGACCCGGCTCAATGGGAACCGAAACTCTAAAAAACGAAATTTGATACCAATAGATACATCAAAAGAATCAAATTTTAATTCTGATTTCAAATATATAAGTTTCATCAAGTTTAATCTTACCCATCAAAAGTTACGCGCCTGAGAAAATTTGGCTGATTTTCTAAAAAAGGCCCCTTAAAAGTTATAGAACCTTAATGAAAATCACACCATCATATTCAGCGTATCAGAGAACCCTACTGTAGACGTTTCAAGCTCCTATCTACAAAAATGTGGAATTTTCCATTTTTTGCCAGAAGAAAGATCACGGATGCGTCTTTATTTGTTTTTTTTTTGTTTTTTTTTCTTTTCCCCAGGGGTAATCGCAAGGCCGTATCCAGGGGGGGGGTCACCCGGTTTGAACCCCCCCCCCCCCCGAAATTTTTGACCGAGTCGAAAATAAGTCGAAAATTAGTAAAACCTAGGTAAAAATCAGTAAAATTAGTCGAAAACTGAGTCAAAAATTAGTAACCCCCCCCCCCCGAAAAAAAAATCCTGGATCCGCCCTTGGGTAATCGTATTGACCCAGTGGTCCTAGAATATCGTAGGAGGGCTCATTGGAACGGAAATTAACTTGCTCGGGAGAATCTGTCCGTGGAGGATGTTTCTTTGGTGTAAGGGACATTTCTAAGAAGGGGGTGCCGGATTTCCAAGCATTATTTAAAAAACGATCAGAAATTAAATTAAAAAAACAAGTTATTTCAACTGAAAGTAAGAAGCAACATTAGAACTTAAAACGAACGAAAATTATTACGTATATTAGGGGGTTCTCCCCCGAGTCAATACCTCGCTCTTTACGCTACAGTTTTTTTTAGTGCTTTCAAAAGAGCTATCTATTCTATTTAAACGGCCTTTGTGATTCAGGGGCTTGTGAATTAAAAACATTTTTAACTTTTGAATTAAAGACATGGTATTGACTAAGGCGAGAACCCTCTCATATACGTAATTATTTGAAAAAAACTACGTTTTCTAAAGAGTTAAAGAGGCTGAGTTACAAGGTCGAACCTTAAAACGTACAGGGATTAGGAGGCACAGTTGGGGGCTGCCGCCCCCAAACCCCGCTTTCGCAGCCTGTAAATAAATAAAAAAGTTTTTTAAAGTGAAAGTAAGGAGCGACATTAAATCTTAAAACGATCAGAAATTATTCCGTATATGAAAGGGGCTGTGCCCTCCTCAACGACTCGCTCTTTACGCTAAAGTTTTTATTGTTAAAAAAAAGAGTTGTGAGAAAGTCAAACTTTAGCGTAAAGAGCGAGGCGTTGAGGAGGGCACAGCCCCTTTCATATACGGAATAATTTCTGATCGTTTTAAGATTTAATGTCGCTCCTTACTTTCACTTTAAAAAACATTTTTTATTTATTTACAGGCTGCGAAAGCGGGGGTTTGAGGGCGGCAGCCCCAACTGTGCCTCCTAATCCCTGTACGTTTTAAGGTTCGACCTTGTAACTCAGCCTCTTTAACTCTTTAGAAAACGTAGTTTTTTTCAAATAATTTCTGCACGTTTTTGTACAGTTTATTACTTATTATTGCTTGACTAACTGTTACATGATTGTGTATTATTCTTTTCTTTCTCGACAGGGTGTTTTAAGGGTCGACCTTGTAACTCAGCCTCTTTAACTCTTTAGAAAACATAATTTTTTCAAATAATTTAAAAAAGAAACTGAGTTTTTTTTTTTAAATTTAAATTCAGTATATAAAAAATTTGATCTAACGGTGAATCGAACTCGGGTTTTCCACCTGACAGCCAAGAATCTCACCGCTACACTAAAGAGACATAATTCAAATTGTTTTTTAGTAAGGTAATGAATCTTTTTTACGCAAGCAAAACTTGATATTTGGTTTTTGGAAAACAGGGAAGGAGTGATCATATTGAGCGGAAATTTCTAGGATAAGTTTCCAAGCCCCAGGAAAGCCTATCCTCCAAGTTTCAGCCTGATCAGATAACGTTAAAGGGGGGTTGTGGTGGGAAAAATTAACACGGGCTAATATAGGAAAACAAGGTTTTTCGTAAATGTAAATTCGGGGGATAATTTTTTCGGTCTGAAAATATCAAAAGGCCCTAACAGGTCGAATTCTGCTTCGAATGAGTCCTCATTAAACCGTATCAGTTGCCAACTGTGGCCTGTAGGCGTGGATAATAAAAAAAAAAGAAATGATGAATTTTAAGTGGCTATATTTGGTTTTTTGAAAACAGGGAAGGATTAATCGGATTGAGCTGAAATTTTGAGGATAAGCTCCCGGGCCCTAGGAAAGCTTAACCTCTAAATTTCAGCCCAATAGGACAACGTTAAAGGGGAGCTGTGGTGGGAGGGTCCAAACTTCCGGCCCAGTTTACCCCATGAAGATAAAGTCGGAGGAGGATGAAATTTTGCAAGTTTCTTAGTTTGAGCTTGGGCTACAAAATGCAATTACCGCCGTCTCTCTGCGACCTCTAGGACCTGAAATCGCTTAACATTGTGGTGGGTCGCCTCTTTATAGAGGCACAAGTGTGCCTCCTTGATAACATATACGTAATAAAAAAAACAACAAAAAAAAGCGATACGGCTCAGTAGTAATCGAAACTTTTAAAAACAGAATTTTGGTGTCAATAAATGTATTAAAAGAATGGGATTATAATGCTCATTCTAAAGATATGAATTTTGTTAAGTTTAGTATTACTCATCAAAGGATACGCGCCTGAAAAGATGCACCTTATTTTTTAAAGAGGGGGGGAAAAATCCCCTAAAAGTTAAAGAAATTTAGTGAAAATCAAACTACTATATTCAACCTATCAAAAAACCTTATAACATAGGTTTCAAGTTCATATCTGCAAAAGTCTGCAACTTTGTATTTTTTGCCAGAAGAAAAATATACGAATACAGAAGTTCGTTACGTAAGTTAATTTGTAAATTACGTCAGAACCAAATTTAGAGACAGCCATTTAGCAAAAGAAAAGTTAAAATTTTATGCAAATTTTTTTTACTTATTTAATGACGGTGATCCAAAATAAAAGCTGCATTAACTAAAAAACGATCAGAAATTAAATAAAAAAACAAGTTTTTTTAACTGAAAGTACGGTGCGACATTAAAACTTAAAACGAACATAAATTATTCCGTATATGAAAGGGGCTGTCCCCTCCTCAACCCCTCGCTCTCTACGCTAACGTTTGACTCTGTCTCACAACTTTATTTTCCAAAACAATAAAAAACTTTAGCGTAAAGAGCAAGGCGTTGAGGAGGGGACAGCCCCTTTCATATACGGAATAATTTATGTTCGTTTTAAGTTTTAATGTCGCTCCTTACTTTCAGTTTAAAAAACTTGTTTTTTTTAATTTAATTCAAATAAATTACTCTCTTGTTTGAGATATGATGTAAAGCAAGAAGTTGTGGTCAATAAAGAATCAAGCAACATCATCGAATCGGGATGTAGCATAAAATATAAATTATATGTCAATACATAATATATAGATGCTTCTAATAAACAATAATAAATAATATATATATATACATATATATATATATATATATATATATATATATATATATATATATATATATATATATATATATATATATATATATATATATATATATATATATATATATATATATATATATATATATATATATATATGAGTGTGTGTGTGTATATGTATTATTTACAAAATGTTATTTACAATATACTATTATATTAATATATTATTATACTATTATTATATATTATTTACAAAAAAAAAATCTTTACAAAACCCATGAAAAATTTTTCATATTCTTTTTGGTTAATTTACTTGAACAAAATTTTGCAAAACCCGAAAACTTTAATAATAAGAGCAGCAACAGATCCACTTTCCCATTGTTCTTGCATTAGTTATTTCATACAACTCTCACTTTTTTTTAACAACTTTCGATTCATTGGGGCCATAGCAATATTATGGCAGTCAGAGTTAAAAACTGTTTTCCGCTACATTTCAAGTCCTTCCAAATGCTTACCGTGCTCCGCAGCTTCTCCATAAGCTCGCTAAGTTGTGTTTTGAACTTGTTTCCAACACTAATGAAAGTTAGCTTGCCCTTTGGGCCAGTGTCCCCACCATTGCCAAATAGAGAACGAATAAACTTGTTTTCAGATTCAAGAATCAGACCTTCAAGAGACCCATGGAGAGCGTCGTTGTTTTTCTCAATGAATTTTGCCTGCAAGTTGAACAAGTTTGAATAATGTTGGATGATAGAAGAACAAGTTTAAGGAATTGAAAAGAGTTAGTGGCCTTTAATGCGTATATTTGGAAACATATCAAGGGTAAGAGATACAGTACTGTTCTTATAAAAGATGGATTTTAGAATTAGACCTTTGAGAGATCAATACAGATATTAATTACTTTTCTAAATAAATTTCATTTGAAAGCTGAATAGGTTAGAGTACCATGGGAAAGTAGGAGAAAAGTTTGACAAATTAAACCTGCCCTCCGAAACGTATTTCAAAATATATAGATAGAGATAACAGATAAAGAGAGTAAGAGTTAGAGATAAAGAGGCAAAATTAAGAGGTAATGGACAAATTAAATTCTGTACAGCGGATGTATCCTAGGACGGATTTTTGAGAAACCCGTTCTGAATAGTTTTATTTCCTCAACAAATTTTATCTTGAAGTTAAACTATTACGAGTGACACGGGAGTGCTTGCACTGATCTTGAATTTATAGGGGTTTCCTCTAATGTCGTCCTTACCAGGTGGTTAGCACGCCAGACTTGAAACCCTTTGTCGGTGAGGACATGGGTTCGAGTTCTAGTTCGAGCTATCACAAGTTATTTTGAAATATATGAGAGATGAACAATAATATAAGGTAGAATTTACATAAAAGACAAGTCTTAGGACCTTTGAGAGACTCGTGTAAGGTGTCATGGTTTTTCTAAACGGTCTGGAAATTGAACAAGTTCAACTAAGGGTGGAGAGCAAAAAGAAAAGTTGACGGTATTAGAGAGGGTCAACAGCCTTTAAACTGCCATTTTTAAATGTTTCAAAGGCATGAGATACACTATGATGCTGGGATACATGGAATACACGCATGGGATACAGGAGATGGATTCTAGGAGTCAAGCATAGATCCTTTAGAGACCAATGCACGATTTGATCAGATTAAATTTTGTCTCAAAATTTGGGCATCGTGGGAAGACAAAAGTAAAAGCTTAAGAGATTAAAGAAGACTAATGGTTTTTAAAAAACGTAATTTTGAAACACAGAAGGAAAAGAATTAACAGGAAGAAATAATTGTCGTACAAAAATAGATAATTTAATCACTTAATGGCAATGCTGCGTAAGGTTAAACAAAATAAACATACCGAATAAAAATCCACTAAACCAATGATTTCTTTGAAACTCTACAAGATTTTAGTTCATAGAATGTAAAGAAGTATAAAATATATAAAATTTCGAATGTAAGATGACGAAGTTGATGTCTCTCGTCGTGATTAATAAGTTCGAAATTTTTACTTTTTTCTTTTCCTTTTTGTACGTTTCTCTGCCAGGTTTTGAGATACGAAAATTTGTAAAAATTGAAAATCAGATTGTTTAAGTTGCCGCTTTCTCCAAGGGCGTAACCAGGATTTTGTTTTGGGGTGGGTGGAGGGGGGTTTGTACAAAAATTAGACTTTAAAAAACACATCAAAAATTTGTTTGCGTGTATTTTGTTACAGTTTTACCAGTCAGATAAAGAATTTGGGGGGGGGGGTCAAATAACCAAACTCACCTTTAGATACGGCCTTGCTTTCACCTATTATAAAACGAACTAAAAGGATTTAATATGTAATTAGATATAAGTGTTTATTAAATGTAGTTATTATAGGGATTAAATAAACGAAATCGAATGACATATACAAAATATAAATATACAACAACAAATATCTAAATTGAGGAAATTTGAAGCATAAAAAGAAGTTTTAGAACACATAAACGAACAAAAAACTCACTTAATCAGCACCTCAAATTCCATTTCTTTATTAATCAATATAAACATGTTTTCACAAAACCATCAAACTGATAACCCACGGTAAGAATAACTCGTTATGCTCACTGTTTTTCTCATATGTTGCTCCGTTTTCCATACGGTGCTCTGTTGAATATGGTGCACTGTTTTCATATGATGCGCTGTTTCTCATACTGTTTTTCTCATATGTTGCTCCGTTTTCCATATGGAGCTGTGTTACATATGGTGCACTGTTTTCATATGATGCGCTCTTTCTCATACTGTCTTTCTCATATGGTGCTCTGTTTTCCATATGGTGCTCTGTTGCATATGGTGCACTGTTTTCATATGACGCACTCTTTCTCATACTGTTTTTCTCATATGTTGCTCCGTTTTCCATATGGTGCTCTGTTACATATGGTGCACTGTTTTCATATGATGCGCTCTTTCTCATACTGTTTTTCTCATATGGTGCTGTTTTCCATATGGTGCTCTGTCGCATATGGTGCACTGTTTTCATATGACGCGCTCTTTCTCATACTGTTTTTCTCATATGGTGCTCTGTTTTCCATATGCTGCTCTGTTGCATATGGTGCACTGTTTTCATATGATGCGCTGTTTTTCATACTGTCTTTCTCATATGTTGCTCCGTTTTCCATATGGTGCTCTGTTGCATATGGTGCACTGTTTTCATATGATGCGCTGTTTCTCATACTGTTTTTCTCATATGGTGCTCGTTATACTCTGTTTGTCTCATATGGTGGGTTAAGTCGTGTGTTGCGTTTGTAATTTTTGAACGATCCCGTTTTGATACAAAACGGGATTGTTTAAGTCGTGGAACAGACAGAATATAGGAATTGGTCTTATATATTGGAATATGTATCACAGTACATCCGATTTGGGTTTAAAGGTTTATCGCGAGTTAAAGATTTTGACTCCATGATTGTAAGTTATCAAAATTTGAAACATACTTTAATTTCAAAGTCATTTAAATTTCCGAGTAATCAGATCTAGCATGAGCTTTACTGAAAACAGGCAAATTCTTTTGTTTTAAACGGTTTGTTTTAAACAATTCTTTCGTTGTAAACAATTGTTTAACAATTGTTTAAAACAATTTTTGTTTCAAACAAAAAACATTTTTGAACATATTTAAACAATTAAACATGTTTTAAATAATTTAAACAGATTTAAACAATTAAACAATTAGAAAATATTTAAGATTAGGTTACTGTTGAGAGAAAAGGGCTGCTAAGAAAAAAGCCCATAGACCCTTGTTATACTTATTATGAGTTTGTGATACATATCGACCAGTTCTTCCGGGCCAGCTTTTAATAGTTCTGACTGAATACCATCCAGGCCTGTGGCTTTATTTGTTTTTAGAGATTGTGTTGCTGAGAGTACTTCATCTCTTAGTGGAGGAGGGCTTGGGTCAACTGGGTACTGCGGTTTTGGGAAAGATAGTAAGATGTTCGGGTCGGGCGTTATACTGGGGTTAAGTTTTTGACAGAAGTGGTCCTTCTATCGTTCTCTTCTTCCCTCAGAGTCCGTGATTGGGAGCCCGTGTTTATCTAACAGTGTAGAAGCAGCCGAGGACTTCTTTTTGACAGTCATGGACTTTTATGTACATGAAGTGGCTGTTACCTTTTTTAAAGGCTTCTTCACACTTCCGACATTTGCCATTGACGTAGTGTCGTAGAGCTTGTCGGATTTTCTTTTCTACTATGCGTTTCAGTATCTTGTACTCGTCTTTGCTTTGTCGGTCTACCTTGTTAGAATGTGCGCGCTTTTGCTCACATAGATCAATAATTTCGAGGGTGATCCACGATTTATCCGAATGTGTTTGAATTCCCAGAATTTCACTTGCAGCTTCTCTGATGATGAATGCACTTTCGTTGATCAATCGGTCAATTTCTTCTGCTGTTGGAACTTTTATGGGTTGGTTACTCGACAACTTGTTTGAGATTGCTGCTCTATACCAGTTCCTTGTTTCTATGTTTTCAGCAGATCAACACGATATTCTGGTAAGCTTTTCTTAGGCTGTTGGGGCTTACGAAGGCACAAACAAAGCTCGAAAATGATTAGAAAGTGATCGGAGTCGATGTCGCCACCGGCTATGGAAACTAACTTCAGCACTGATGATTCCCATCGCTTGCGGACAAGTATGTAATCAATCATGTTTGCCATGCGGCCGTCAGGGGATCTCCAAGTGGCTTTCCTTCGTTCTCTATGACGGAACACGGTTATCGCTATGAAAAGTTCATTATCCCGACAAAATTCGATGAGCATTTCATCCCTGTGGTTTTTCCGCCCATACCCGAACCTGCCCATGACATCTTCAAGTTCATCATTTGAGTGCCCGACAGTGGCGTTGAAGTCCCCAATCACGAACAGAACATCTTTCTTGGGAATAATGTCAACGGTGTGTTGGAGTTGGCTGTAGAATTCTTCGGCTTCTTGGTCACTCCGGGACGAGTCTGGGGCGTAAACTTGGATTATGGTCATGTTTGCAATGGATTCTTTCAGACGAATGGTGATAATACGTTCAGAGACAGACGTCGGGAGGGTGACGTCGTTTATTATATCTACTCCTGTGGAGGTAAGGTGAGTCTCAGAGAGTCCAACAATGTCCCAGTGTTAACGGTTCATCTCGTTTAGGACAAGTTTAAACTTGTACCACCTTTACTCAACGCAGTATAAGAAATTCAAGAACAGTTAGTGAACTTTTTTAAGTCAATGGACCGGTAACTTGCTTTGACCCGGAAGTGATTATTTTGTTTAGTATAAAAGCAGTTTGTTTTAATTTTGATATGTTAGTAACTCTACTGATGATGTTGACCGACTGTGTCATCGAAATATTTAGAGTCTTTTTCTTATATTTTCATTTCACTGTCTAATAAAAGGACCTATCCCTATTTGGAATTCTTATTGATTTCGTCATAGAAAAGGCAGTGTGGTCATGGAAAATAATAGTAGAGTTACCGTTTGGTAACAGAAAGCAAACGTTTTGGTATGAGTTACCAGAACGGTTAAAGTAAATTAAACGGTTTGAGTTACCAAAACGGTTAAAGTTACCGTTTGGTAACAGACAGCTACCGTTTTGGTAACAGTTACCGTTTGGTAACAGGTACCGTTTAAAATAGAAAATAGGAGTTACCGTTTGGTAACAGACAGCTCCTGCAAAATGTCTGATCATAAATCCTTCATCATCTCTTATCTCTCTGTGGTCCCTCAACTTGGACTTTCGGGGCAGATCAAGTCGAAAATGGCTGGAATGTTGGCCATGAACAACACTCGTGAAGTGATTGTGACTAGGTTTCGGTAGTTTCGATTCTTCATCAAGCAGTGTAAAGATACCAGTGTTCTTGTACTCAATCAAATCTAAAAATTAATATCTGCAATAGTAATTATCATAGAAGGGTTCAGACTACAAGCAATAGGCCTACGGTAAATTTTCTAGTTAATGAAATTTTGAGATAGCTAAGAAATAGGCCTACTTTTAGAATCAAAATTTTATCCTGAGTCCAAATATAACATTCATTTGCGTAACGACTTACTTTATCCCCCCCCCCTCTCCCAATAAAAGATAAAACACATAACCACTAGGGAGGTGGTGGGTTAAAGCTGGGGCGCCATTTAGGGGGGGGGGCCGGGGGGCCATGCCCCCCCCCTAGACTTTGAAAATTAACTTCTTATTTATATTTCACAGCTAATTTCTATTTTAGCTATGGGCTATATTAAACCAGCAACTGGTCCAATAAATACGACCATCAAACTGGTGCCCTAATTATATAACCTTGTTTTGAAATGTCTAAGAGCGAGTGCGTCTACACTATTTTATTTCTGAGTAGGGTTCATTCAAAACTAAGCTTCATGTGGTTAGTACCCGTTTCGTTATTGTTCTTGTGAAGAATTCGTTGTAAACTATGAGTTTTGTATATTCCCTTTTTTAGTAGCTGGGAAAGGAAATGTGTTCTTGGGTTTCAATGGTGTTTTAGTCAGCAGGTCCTTGACGTTGCTAAATAGTTTATGTGATGACTAGTCCCAGTGGAGTATATGGGACTGTCGTGAACAGGAAATGTAAGTGTTTGGTTTATGGGGTTTCTAAGCGGGGTAGTTTCACCGTGGAGTATGGGAGTGATTTTCTAAGTGAGTTTCTACGTGTTTCTTCAGTTCTTCTCTTGCCGTGTCTGAGTGAAGTCCTTGTCTACACCTCGTTTAAATATGAGTAAAAAGCGACAACAAACTTTGGATTTTTTTTCGGTGAAAATGCGGAAGAAAAATGAAGAAACTTTAGTGCAAGAAACTGGCAATAGTGTCAGCGATAAATTCCCCCACCTGTGACAGAATTTCGGAAACAAGCGGAACAATAAATGGCTCAGATCAACATGAAAGTTCGGTCTGCATCGCTGAACCCCTTGCAGGTTCCAGTAGCAGTCAAGAAACTCCCTCAGATATCTCTAGGACTCGTCACGACAAACCAGCTCAAGCTATTCTTGAGAGATATCTGGCTTCCAATTCTAACAGAAGGAAATTCAGTGAACAGTATTATAAGACTTATTAATGGATTGAATGCTAAAAAAACTGTAAGTCCTTGTTTTGTTTTGCTTGCCGCCATTTTTCTATGGGGACTCTAAGAGCTGGAGAAACTGCTGGAAAAAGGGTTTTCATTGAGTCAGGATTTTGCAAGTGGAAAGACAGTTCTGTCTATTAAAGCAACATGATGGTTCTGAAAGACATAGGCATTGTATGTCAGCATGGACGGAATTTAAGATAGTGAGTACTGATACTTGGAAATCTGTAGCGAATGCCTTAATTCAATCCAGATCTCAAGAGGTTCAGGAAAATAGAGATCATGTGAAGTACATTTTCCGCGCTATTTGCTTTCTTGGCCGCCAGGGTCTTGCTTTGAGGGATCATGACGAATCAGAAACATCTGCAAACCGGGATAATTTGGTTGAATTGATGGAGGAAATGTCTAAAGACGACGAAAAGCTGAAGGCCAAGTTACAGCGCCGATATGGTCACTATTGCAGTCATCAGTACCAAAATGACACAGTTACACTGATAGGAAATGCCTTGCGCCAAGATATTATTTCAGAAGTAAAATCAGCTAATTACTTTGCTATTCTTGTCGACGAGACAAAAGACGTTTCTAGAAAAGAACAATTAGCGATCCTACTCAGGTAGATATCAAATGGAAAAGTAGGGGAGCGACCAATCGGCTGCTATCACATGCACAAATTAAACGCCGAGAGCTTATCCACCTCGATTTGTGAAACTATAGAAAAGCTTGGTGTAGATTCGATGCTGTGTATTGCCCAATGTTATGATGGCACATCCGTTATGAGTGGGGAATTTAACGGAGTTCAAGCAAAGTCTAGGGAGAAGGTGCCTCATGCAGTTTATGTACACTGTCACGCCCACAGATTAAACTTGGTTTTGACTGACTGCCTAAAAAATATCGGCGAACTTTCTGAATTTTTCTCTGTGGTGAAAAGACTTTACGCATTTATATCATGCAGCAATACTCGTCACGAGCTATTTGTGGAATCCCAGCGTATTAGCGGGCAAAAAGTCTTGGAGCTACAGAGGACCGTCCAGACACGCTGGTTTTACGCAGTCTGACCTATTTTGAGGGTGAAGGTCAGATTTCATTTTATGGTTGCTGTGCTTGCCGCAGTCTCTGATAGGTCCAACGGCAAGGCAGTGCGTGAAGCAAAAGGAATACTGGACAAAAGAAACCCTGCATCTTTTGTTTCAACTTTACACATAATAGAAAAAGTATTAGTCATTGTAAATTGTTTATCAGAGCAACTTCAATGTGGAAGTTTTTTGATTTATAAGGCACTTGCACTGATTTCTGGAACATATGAGACACTCCAAAAGCTGAGAAATGAAAACGAATGGAACAACTTGAGCAAAAACATATCTGAATTCTTGGCTTTAAACGATATCCAGGAATCGAAATCTCCACAATCTAAAACCAGTGCTCTAAGAAAGGGAAGTCAAGCCATTTCCATTCGTCTCAAAGACTTTCTTTCAAACTCAACAACCGGTAAACGCAATATCAGTCAGCCAGTTGAATCAGACTGCGGTAAACTTCTGTACTTTGAGGTAATAGACCGTTTCACGAGTGAGATGGACCAACGTTTCATGCAAAATATGCCTCTACTCGAAGTTTTATCTGCCTTCGACCCTTCAAGTTCCAATTTTCTCGAACTTTCGAAAGTGGAAAGAGTTATGTGTTATGGAACATTCTGGAACATATGGCATGGTCATCGACACCGAGAATCAAGAGATTCTCGGTGTCGATGACCATGCCATAGAATCCCAGCTTTCTCTTGCACAGCTGCATCTGTCAAAAAGTGATGTTTCAAAAATAAATCTTCTTCGAGCTATTGAAATCTTATTCGACCTCCCAGTTGCCTATTCTGCAGTGCTAAAACTGATGAAGCTAGTTGTTACTTTGCCTGTGACCACTGCCAGTAATGAACGATTCTTCTCGGCATTAGGGCGTGTGAAAGACTATCTGCGATCGACGATGGGAAACGACAGACTCAGTGATCTCATGATAATGGCCGTTGAAAAAGAAGAGGTAAAAAAACTGGATTTGGATAGATTAGTCGACGATTTTTCCAAGAAGCGACCTCGCCGCTACCCACTGTTTTTTGTATGTTTTATAAATGTTTTTCCTTTTTTTGCAACTTAATTAAAAAAAATCGAAAAAAAAATCCTTGCCCCCCCCCCCCTACATTTTCGTGAATTGGCGCCACTGGGTTAAAGTAAATTTGTGACAAAACAAATGTTATATTTGGATTCAGGATTAAATTCTGGTTCAAAAGTTATGTCTATTTTTTGGCTATCTCAGTAAATTGAGGTTAAACCTTATCTATCTCAAAGAATATAAAAAATAACAAACATAAATTAACATATGACGATTATGAGGTGGTGGGGGAGGGGTAACTTAAATTTGCAACGAATATTTAGATTCAGAATAAATTTCTGATTCAAAGGTATGTCGATTTCCATCTCAATATTTCATTAATTGGAAAATTTACAAGCTATACTGCTATACGAAGAAACAGTGTTAAAAATAATCACGTATAATACATCTGTTATTAAGATGAAACATTTATGATTAAAAGAGCGGCGGAAAAATTCTAGAATCTTCAGTAGTTTCGGACAGGGCTGCCACTGGCCCGAAAAAAGTCAATTGGCAAATCGTCCAAAAGGCACTAGTCTCAGGAAAGATTTTAAAATGTTTACTTTTGGTCTGGACAAGCAACAGCATTGACTTAAATTAGCAATTTCAACAGGTGTGAGTATTCTTGTAGCTAACTGGAATAACGAAAACTAAAATAACTAAATGACAGGTGACGTAAAACGTAACTTCTTTTACTTTTGAGCCTGAGGACTCTGCTAAAAAAATTTCAAATTTAAGAATTCTATCTCGATGGGATAAGCACATCAAATTGATTAGCGTACGTACGATATTAATATTGCTGCGATTTAGGTAGGAAGGTTTGCAGTAAGTTTGGGATAGAATCAAGAGTTATTTAGGATGTGTCTTATCCCTGTATAAAGGGATTATTTTTGTGGAATTCGTCATACTAAGCACGCCAAAGGCTACAGGAGAACATGGTATTAAAAGGGAAGGTAAAGCTGTCCTAATTATACACAAATTTTGAGTGTCTCCAGTTAGAACGATAGTAAAATGAATAATATTTTAGAGCTTGGGAGTTTGGGGTGCAAAAAGAGGCTTGAAAATTTATGTTAAGAAGACTAAGTCGCTTGGACCAGGAATAAATGATGGTCAAAAAGGAATATTACGTAACGTGAAAATCCTTCAAGCGGATAGCGTTACTTACCTGGGTAGTAACATTAGTAAGATGGCGGATGCATTGATGATGTAAAAAGTAGAACAGCCAAGGCAGAGGTTCTCTTTTGTAGTTGAAAAACTTTGGAAGAATGCCAAAACAATTCTGCAAACTAGAATATTGGAAGCGACAAGCACTGCTCTGAAACGTGGGCCCTTTGAGGAGCTGAGGAAGATTTATTAAATTTTATCCAGAGGAAATATCGAAGAATAGCCTACTTTTTGGTAGTCATTTGAATGAAAGTTCGTACAATTGGCTGGGCGAAAAATTTGGTCCATACCACTTTATACGGCTATAACGAAAGAAAATACAAGATGGCTAGGCCACGTTTTGCGGAAGAAGAATGACCATCCATCATTTTGACCATCCAAAGAACGAAATGCGGGTTCACAAGATTCACAAGAAACGATTTGAAGGAAAACGAACAATGTAAGTGGTGGCAAAGAGTGAACCATTGAACAGACTGGAGAAGAGAAGAAGCGTACACAGCTGTTGTGGGATCAGGTGGCTCAGTGTTCTAGTGAGTTGTTATTGGTAGTAACAGTAAACACTATCATAAATCACTATTCAATCTATGAAAGTCTTGCACAAAATCAGGAGCTTTTGGATACCATATATCATTCTGACACATCTGTTAGGTAAGTTATCTGTTAGGTAAGTTAGGTAAGTAAGTATTATGTTAGACTAGTCATCAAATTTGTTTAGTTTTTAATTTAGCCATGTAAATTGCAAATAAAAACAAGCTCACTACTGCGATACTATGAAATTTCAGCAGCCCAAATTAGTTGATTCACAGGGTAAATCAGTGGTTCCTAACCAATTTTGGGCTATGCCCCAATTAGACATTTCTAAAATCCTGATGCCCCCCCCCCCCTCGTGACATTTAAATTTTAATATTCAAAATTTTATATGATTTACCTGAAGGAACCTTAAAAGGCCATTAACTTGGTATCTTCTTCGGGGTCGTCCTCTAGGCATATTTTATGCTAATGAAAAAATTGTGAGAATACAGCATCTTTTACACAATTATTAAAGGGTTTCAGGCTATTTGTTTGATTTCTATGGGCCATGTTTGTCTTTTACTAGGTTATAGCTATCGGTGCAACCACGATGTGTAATTGCAATACTATCATGTATCTTTTTTGCTCTTTAAATGTATTTGAATGTGACGTCATTCACATGAAAAATGTTTTTTTTTCAAAATTAAGGCTTTAAAGTATTGGCAGCCAATGGTTGCACGTCCTTCCCATGAACCACCAATATATTACCATGCCTAACCAGTGGGGCCTGCGCCCCACGTTGGGAATCACGTGGGTAAATGATTAGAGATGAATGTATCTCTATTTGGTGCCTGGTATGTGCGTAAGTATTTGTTACATAGATGGGTACATTTTAAAGGAGAACTGGGGCTATTATTGTAAACAACACAAGAAAGAAAAAAATAAAGTCATGTAGAACATACAACCAGTTCTAAACACCTGCTCAGAACTCCAAGGTGGAGAGAAGTTTTATTTTTCAGTTTTAAATTCTCCTGTAGTATTTAGGTTTCATTATATCCCCATAAAAAATTAAATAAAAAATTGGCCATGCCTCCACCTTCGCTTGATGACGTTAACATTTCCTGGTGACTTAACAAAAAAACGTTAACAATGTTCTGTTAGAACGTTAACAACCTGTTAACAACGTAAATTTTTAACGTCGGTTATTTTTTCCTGCCATTCTAATAACAACCTTTGCAACTTAAAATTAAGGCAACAGATAATTTTTCAATTTTTTGACCTTAGTAATACTGTGTTTTTTACTTAGTATTATTGGGCTATTATTTAGTACCTATAATATATTAAGTTCCTCAGTTTCGAACGTCTTTTTGCTTTCCTCCCTGCCCTTTACCTTTCTACTCTTCTTGCTTTTTACTTTCGTTTCCATTTATCTCTTTACGTCTAGAGTAGGGTAAACAAGCATTTTTCACACAAACTTTCTTCTAAAGAAAGCCAAGTGAATTTAATTCTCAGGAAAAAGCTCAAATATCAATTTTTGAAAAATTCTGGAAATTTCGTTCACAAAGCTCAATTAATTTCTTTAAGATAGTAAATAAATTCTGTCCGGAGAAAAACTGTTTACCCTAGCTACGAACCTTTAGGAACATTTTAATATAAAAATTCTATCAAAGAAAGGGAGAAAAGTTTGGAAACTCACCTATGCAGTCTTGATTATCAACATAAGGAATTTTAGAGACTCCAAGACCTTCTTTTTCATAGAGATGTTGTTCTTCTCGAAGAAGTCTTTCATTAAAGAACTGCTGCAGCTTTTCGTTACAATAATTGATACAGAACTGCTCAAAGCTATTCACAGTAAAGTATTCTAAAAAAAAGAAGAAAATTTAGTGCCGAAGAATTCGAAAATTAGGGGGAATAGCCAAGGAAGTCTAAAAAGACTTTTTTTTTTTTTGTTTTTTTTAATATCTTTAACATTTTTTTCAGCTTCTTGACCCATCCTCCTTAGCTCCATGGTGTAGCTGATGTTTTGTACAAAATATAACTTTAATTTTACTTATAATTTGCGTTCACCATATTTTTGTGTTTTTTTTTCTCTTCCATAGATTAAAATTATGCAGACTGTACACATTTCCTAAAGCTGCTGTTGAGACTCAAGACGCACAATCAAATTGACTTTGATCTTGACCTCTTCGTCAAAGTCATTTCTATTGGCGTAATCTACTTTAGTACATCTTATTCGGTCTCAAGCAAATAAGAATTTCCGTTTTTTTAAACTTATATTTCCTTCATTCCGATCCAGAAATAGTTGTGATGTGTGGAATTTATATCAATATTGTTCCAATTTCATCTTGAAATCTAGATAAAAAAAAACGTCCAAGCACAAACAGAAGTTCGTTGATAGTAGTCCAAAAAATAAAAATGTGTTCTTTAATTTTTGCCGCCCTATAAAACACAAGGGCAGACCTAGAGAAACATATTTGGGGAGGGGGCAATGTGACAAGGGCATCAATAGTCAAAATTATAGGGGAGGCTATGTGACAAGGGTGCCAATAATTGACCAATTTGACAAATTTACTCTTAAAAATGAGTGTAAAATAGAACAAAAACAAGGAATGAGGGCGTCAGAAAAACCTTGGAGTGCGAGGGGGGTCCCCAGCCCCCTGGATCTGATAGTGATAAAATATACATATGTAACATACCACCATTAAATAAACACAGCCAGAATAAATATACTTCATCGACACAAGTGCAAAACCCTTCGCTTTTTCCAAGATCTTGAAATTTCAGTTTTAAGCTTGGGACCTTGAGAAGATAATATGTATTAAACGCAACCGTAAATTATAGTAATAGCCCTAATTAAATTAAGGCCATAATCAAGGCCGTTCCCAGAGGGGGAGGGGTTGAACCCCTCCCGAAATGTTTTTTTTTACTCGTAAAAATGTAACAAAATAGATATAAACAAATTTGGTATGCGTTTTTTGTGTTTTTTTGTGTAAAATCTCCCCCCCCCTAAAAAAATCTTTGAGTAAAACCCCCTCCGAAAAATAATCCTGGGTACGGCCTTGGCCCTAATTATATTAAAGATAGTCCTAGAAAGCACAAGAAAGACAAGTCTGATTTTTGCAAGGATGCATTTAAAAATTAGAATTTGTAGAAACACGCTTAAAAAAGAATAGGCCTGCTTAAATCTTTGACCCTTATATCTTAAATCTTAGACAAACAACTTTGACCTCTAGATAACAATTAATTTTTATTAGACGCCAAACTTAAATCCCACGAGGTCCTTTTCAAAAACAAAACTTAATTAGGGCCACACTTAATTTTGTCAAGCCCATTCTTTGTACTCGAGCATGCATACGAGCATGAAAAATACCTATGCTTCTGACGTTAGTAATAATAATAAAAAAAAAAACAGGAATATATACAAGTATTTTAATTCACTCTTTTCGGCTTTTTCAATCATCCTTAATTGATGTGGAAAATGAATGTCTCATATCCCCTTTCCAAATACTGATATTATTTGTAGGTTATAATTTTGTAAACTTTGTTTTGTCCTGAGAACGAAAACATTACCTGATGAGAATACTTATCCTTCAGTTACATAAGTTACGGGTTTAAGACTTGTGAAGTACTGGCAAGCATTCTAATATTAGCAAATTAGTTGTTTCATCATAGTACTCGGCGATAACTGATATCCAAATAAATATATATAGAAATTAATGATTAAACTAGCAAATAGAGGGTCGGTGCCTTTTCTTTCCTTTTTTTCAGAAAAATAAACAGAATAAATAGCCCTTCTTTAACACAATTTTTTTTTCCTTTTGTTTGGAAACAAAATGTTGGTCATTTTCTTTCACTTGTTTTCCTTCACCTGTTTTCCTAAAAAAAAAATTTTCACGTTACAAGTGATATCCAAGTATTTTCTAGTGATTTTCATTCTAACTTAAGATTTATTTTATCTAGCACGTATTGGAAGAGAATAACGACGGCTTCAAGAGTAAGGAGGGCGATAGACACATTAGCTCTATGGATGATGTCTTTAACGTGGATATCCCACTTTAAATTTGAAGGAATTGTGACGCCAAGTAGTTTAAATGAGGACACAGAAATTTCAGGAGGGATAGGGTTAAGAAAATAGGGTGAGGATTTGAGGAAACAAATGGGCATTATCATGGACTTAGAGGCGTTTACTGTCATGTCTAAGTCTAAGGCCTCGTCTCCAATGTCCTTGAGGATACTCATAGGGTCGCTTATTAAATTTCTGAAGCAAGTTTCAACAACCTTTAGGTCATCAACAAATTTACATTGGTCAGGAAATTCCTTTGCGAGGCTGTTGATCATAACTGAAAAAAGGAGGGGACCTAGGAGAGTACCTTGGGGTATGCCATTGTGGACAGGGAGAGGATTTGAATAATAGTTTTTGTATTTGACAACTTGCGATCTATTTCTTAAGAAGGAGGCAACTAATTTCACCAGCAAGGGATCAATATTGAACTCGTTGACAAGTTTTTCAATTAAAATATTGTGGTTAACAAGGTCGAATGCTTTCTGAAGGTCGATGGAAATTAAATTTAGCCAGGAATTAGGCTTTTCAAGGATTTTCTCGATGTGATCAATAAGAGAAACGAGGTAATGGGAAGTAGAGCTGGATTTTAGGTTCCCAAATTGTTTCAAGTCAGTAAGAGGTAGGATTTGTTCCTTTAGCCAATCTGCAAGTAATCCTTCATAAAGTTTCGAGAAAATAGAAGTAAGAGTAATAGGCCGGACGCCTTCAAAACCAGGCTTTCTGTTTTTCTTTTTCAAAGGGGTTATGAAACCCTGTTTCCAAATTATAGGAATTTGCCCAGACTCGGTAATCTTGTTAAACAGCAAAGACAAGGGCTTAGACAAGAAATCACCGAAGGCACTGATAAGAGGAAAGGGGATATCCAAAGGACAAATACTTGTCTTTCTTAGTTTTTGAATTCTTCTTTCTATCTCAGACGGAGAAACAGAGTGTAAAGAAGGGGAAAGAGCTCCTGGTGGTAATTGGTCAGACAATGATGGAAGGCTCTGGGCAATGAAAGCAAGGAATTTATTGAGATTATTGGCAGTAATATTAGGGGACTCGGGTAGATTGAAGTTAAGCTGTTCAAGCCTCCTGCCACACAGCTTTTTAACCTCAGAATACCAGTTTTTTGGTTTATTAGTAAACAATACTTCGACCTTATTTTTGTAGTACGATCGTGCCAATTTGCGAATTTCTCTTTTAATTGATTTTCTTAGTTTATTGGCTTCATCTGGTTTACCATTTTTGAAAAGCTTCAATTTTGTTCTAATTAATGTTTTTTATAGTTTGGTTAATAAAGGGTTTGTCACTGAGCAATTTTTAAATTTTTTTTTCCGGAAAGCAAATTTGATATTTGTCAATTAGCTTTTTGTGGAACAAAGCCATTTTCTCATCAATATTTTTTTAACTATAAACATCGGACCAATCTTCAGTATTCAGCCACATACCAAAAGAAAGAAGACCAGAATTTTGAAGAGGGCGATAACTGCCATAAGTTATTGAGAAAGAATGATTAACATTTGAGGAGGGGGATAAAAGAATCGAAAGATGATAACTCCCACCTAATGGAGGCAGAGCTGAGGGAGGGTTGTAAAAATAATACATATTAGTTAAAATAACATCAAGAGAGGTATTTCCCCGAGTCGTTGGTATTTTAAAAAACTTCTTAAAATTAATTTTGGCGCAAAAATAAAACAATTTAATGTAGTTTTCATCGCCAACTAAAAAGAGACCAGCATTGGGGTATTTAGAAATAACAAAATCAGCACTTGTCTGCAATTGCTGGATGAATTTACGTTTTGACTCGATATTTTGATTTGGAGAGTAACAGAAAACGGCTATTTCAATAATATTAAATGGACGAGGGAGAACTTTCGGTCTAATACTTAGCCAGAGGATTTCATCGTACTCGGATAAACTAGGGACTCGAATAACCTTTGGGTAAAGGTTACTCTTAGTAAAGAACAAAACACAGCCACCTTTTTTTCCAAGTGGGTGGTCTAAAGGAAGGAGTTTAATAAACTCTGAATAATTTGTCAGGCGCAGAGACCATGCGTCGTGGGACTGTACTTCCGTAATAGCTATAATATCGATTAGATTTGATTCTGAAAGCACCTCGAGTTCGGTAAGCTTTTCAAAATTAAGACTTTCAGCATTAATAACTAAAAGTTTAGGAAAAACAAACCGATTGGAGAATTTCGACAGGGATACTTGGTGTGTTTGAAAATTTCCTGGGTGGGGTTTCAATTTAATATTATGATGCTGCGGAGAAGTAGGGTAAGAGAAGGATTTACCTTGGGGATTTGGAGATGGAGGGAAGGGCGAGGATACAGCCGAAGCATGATGAGTAAGGTGCGACTTGTTTTCAGTTGTCGGGAAGTGCGAACAATGAGGATTTAATACAAGACAATTATTAAATGCAAAAGGTCTCAGACCTGAGTCACCCTGGTAGGGTGGGCACGAAAGAAATAAGAAATCCCCAGTTAGAAATAAGATTGTCAAAATACTCCATTGTAGTTTTCTTTAGGTAGTTTTTGCGATTTTTGTTTTGATTCCTATTTTTTTTTTTTTTTAACTAATCAGCTTCAGGAAAGTATCTAAATCCATAGTTAAACTCGGCTTAACTCGCGTGAGTGCAATACTGGCCTAAGAGGTAGCGCTAACGCAATGCGAAGGCCCATTGGGCATTCTTTTTGGCTAAAAATAAGAACATATGTTTACTGTAGAGAATTGTTTGCACGATAATTGTATCTCACCAAACCTCACAATGTAATTTTTTTTATTTATTTTTTTTTTGCTAACAATCAGAACCTTAAGGACCTACTTTTACTCCAAAATATTTTTTTCCGGACTGAAGCTTACCAAACCCCGCAGCATCAGTCTTTTTTTTTGCCAGAAAATACAATATTCTTAACCTATTTTTAATATAAAAATTATTATCTATGTAATAGTTGACTCACCAAACCCTGCAATATCAAGAACACCAATATAGTAGCTGGATGATTGGAATGGAATGGACTTGTTGATACGATTTACTATGTAGTCAAACAGCCTGGAGTATATAGCCTTAGCCAAAGCATCACGTGCGTTACTTGCTTCATAAACTTTCAGCGGTACCCTAAAAATAAATTCAGATTTCTTAAATAAACAAAAATTCAGAAATTTTTTTCCAGTAATTTTAGAAAATTCAGGAATTCTTTTCTGGAGAAAAGATTGAACTTTTAATAAAAAGATATTGTAAAGCAAATATTCTTCAGGTTCTCAAAGGGATCATTTAGGCCATTCTAAAAGAGGGAATAGCCCTATCCTTCCTATCTGTATGCAGTAAAACAAAATGATTTTTCGAAAAAAATAAAGACTCAACATTTTGAATGACACAAACTGTAAAACATTCAATATCTGGAGTTTATACAGAAAAATCAATGGATTTTTTTGAGAATTTTCTTTGTAACAAAGAATATTAGCCAAGAGATTAGAGTAAAAGTGAGAAGCATAAATCATCATCAGAATAGCTTTTTTTAGTTTTAAAATATAAAATGGTTCCTCTGTTTCTATAAACCTCTTTAGCACAATTTTGCCCCAACTTTTCGCCACTTCAAAAGGAATTTTAGAATTTGTGATTTCACCTTTGACTTTAGGAAACTTTCTTTTTGATACAACTATCTTTTTCATATCTATTTCCTCTTGCTTTTTTCTTTGATTTTGAATTTTTTGTTTCTATTTATTTTGTTTTGCTTTTTGTCTTTCTGATTAAAAAGATATAATTCTGATTTACGCATTTGGAATTGCAAGTTATGTAAACACGTAGATCTAATCAAAGGGTCCAATTATGGAACTAATCTTTATATAAATACAATTTTTATATATACTGTATGCCCAAACTGTTATAGATTTAAAAAAAAGAATTACGGTTTCCCCCATGGATTCAATTATTTAGCATTATGGTGACAGATTATTACATGTGGCGCTCACAAAACGGTGAATGTTTCAAACATTAAATTGAATTTTTGAAAACAGTATATAAATTGGTAAACAATTATTTCACATTCGCACTGAGCAAACTAAGCCACGGAACTAAAATTTTGTCCTTTTAAAACTTGAGGGATCGTTTTTTTTCTGCTGGATTTTATTTTTTTGGAATCATAAATCAGTTCACATACACAAGCTCTCTGTCGTAAATTTTAAATTTACAGTAATAAATGTGCGTTTTTGAAAATGATTTTAATAAAGATAAACATCAGTCTTAAATTCATCAGAATTACGATTTCCCCCATATATTCAATTATTTAGCATTATGATGACAGATAATTACATGTGGCGCTCACAAAACTGTGAATGTTCCAATATTAATTTGAATTTTGAAAACAGTATTTTATATAAATTGGTAAACAATTATTTCACATTCGCACTGAACAAACTAAGTCACGGAACTCAAATTTTGCACTTTTTAAAAATTGAGGGATGCTTTTTTTTTGCTGGATTTTTTTTTTTTTGAATAATAAATAAGTTGACATACACAAGCTCTATGACGTAAATTTTACAATTACAGTAATAAATGTGTGTTTTGAAAATGCTTCCAATAAAGATGCACACAAGTCTTAAATTCATCCGACAGTGACAGTACATACCTACGTGCTATCTTTCCCCTAAGCCAAGGGGAGCTAAGCCTCAGTCTTAAAATACACATTTCTCCTTGCCTTTGATATGTAGCTTGGAGAAGTTCACTAGGTCCACTCGTTTACAATGCAACTAATTTGAGTTGTAACGAAGAAAAAGTGTGTGCCATATTAATCCCTGGTCAAATACAAGGCTTGTTGCCAAATTTTTCAAAAGTGGACCAAACCAAACAACAACCTGTAACTGTATTTCATCAGGGTGGACTATAACCTTAATCTAAACATAATATTACTATAATTTACCAAAATCCTACGACAGTTGACCCACCTGAACTCTATAAGGTGAAAAACTGTGTTTGAACGTTGTGAGCCATAATTCAGATCTACAAGTCGAATTCGGAAAATTTAGCCAAAATTCTCAAAAGCTGACGTGACAGAACTCTATAACGCTTAAAAGTATGTTTTGACGGGATGGACTATAATCCATATTCACAAGTCGAATTTACATAGTTCGAGCCCATGTTTCCAAAGTTGACCTGACCAAATCTTATAACATTTAAAACTATGTTTTAGCAAGGTGGCTTATAATCTAAATTAGTCGAATTATCAGAATTTAGCCTCACTTTCCATCAATGTAGAGTACAAATCATGGCTCTCAAAACCATAAATGGATCCTTTGTGGCTCTCATATAAATAATCTTGGTCGCTTCAGCTATAAACTTCACTTACATAATAACTGTTCCTTTAACTCCTCCCTTAGTAGCTTGCATAACTCTTGAAACAAGAGCGTGCTTTAGGTCATCAGGATCCAGGCCAAGTAGTGCACTCACAAGCTTCACAGTAGGCTCAGAGCTAGCAGCCACTTGACTACCACCTAAAAAATGAATTCCTCTTTGTTTATACACTTACACTAAAATTCGTTTAGGATGGAGGGACAATATCTCAGAAGAAGGGGCCTAAATAAAAAAAAGAAAATAGCCCAAATGAGAAAAAATAAGATAAATCATATAGACTAATATATTTCTCGGGAGTTGGGGGGGGGAGAGATATCACTCCCCCCGCTTTGTCTTAGTATGATTTTCGAATAAGACTCAGCGTTCACATCAAAACACACATTGTCCTTGCTGGTTGTCAAAAAGGAATAACAGCAAAATCAAAAGAACGGCTGAGGGTAATAGGTTGAAACTTTCAAAGTATATTGAGGGGATCTTGAGGAGAGATTGGAAGTTCAAGGAGTTGACCTAGAGCTTTTGTTTAGAAGATACAAGAAATTTAAAACGTTTAATTTAAAGGGTCTCCACTTGGTCAATAGCAGATAAAAGCCCTTTATTTTAGAGAACACACATAGCACGAGTTTACTTTATAAGAAGTTTATTTTATAATATAAAAAAAAAACGAAAAATAGCCTAATCGTATGGAAAAAAAATTTGATAAGTCGTATAGATTAAAAAATTTTTGGGGAGTGGGGGTCAAAGACATGCCCCCGCTTTGTCTTAGAATGAGTTTCGAATTTTTGGGACCTAGCGTTCAAGTACTTCACTGACTCTTAACTTTCTATGTTCATAATATGATCAAAACTAAAGTTGGTACCAAATCGATGACAAAACCACTGCAATAGACGAAGTCAAAAGGTGTTCTTGATTAATTTTCAAAGAAAGCAAAAATAGCCATTCTTACATAATCTCAATATACTAATATACACTACTATCACTCTTAAATTACTAAGACAGATAATTAAGCCAGCATTTTGGCCTAAAGAACCGAAAGATTCTCTGGCTTTTATTTCTTTTTATCAATTTGTGCTTAAATAAAATGACACTCCAGAAAAAAAAATTAAAAATGGCAAAAATAACGCTGACACACAGACAAAATTGTAGAGCTGTGAATTCACCAAAATATTACATGGCTAAAATATTGCAAAATATTACAATATATTACCTTGAGTTTAAAAAGAGCTGAAGCTACGTATTCATCTCCTTCTCACATTTAAAATGATCATAAAAATACCAAGTTAGGTGTTCATCTCCTTCACACATTTAAAATGATCATAAAAATACCAAGTTAGGTGTTCATCTCCTTCACACATTTAAAATGATCATAAAAATACCAAGTTAGGTGTTCATCTCCTTCACACATTTAAAATGATCATAAAAATACTTAAGCAATGTCTAGTTTTGCAATAACAGCTTTTTTCCACAATTTTGCAAACGCAATTTTTTGGCCTCTGCAACAACAATTTTTTTAAGTTTTATTTTGTAATATTGTTCTTCAGCTTAAAACCAAGTTTAAAGGAAGTTTAAGCTTAAGCTTAATGGAAAAGCTTAGTTTAAGCTTAAAGAAAGGAAAACCACAAATATCTGGATATTGAACATTTTTTGTTTCAACCAAGCAGCAGTCATACTTCAAAACATGCTTGTCTTTGGTTGTTAGCGCTCTGCAGTGTATTCACATCTCATATGGTAAAATCTCGCCTAACAGAGGAAGGTACAGCCGCCAAGTCTTATGTAAACTTTACCATAGTTTTTGTTCTCCTACCATTCCTTTTCTTTCCGGTTTTCAGCCTCAAATGCGGAATAAAGACCCTCTTCACCTATTTTAAATACTGTAAATTCTTGCCATATTTACCAAGATGGTACAAAAATCACAAAAGTTATTGACCCTCTAGTGCTGCTTGACAACATCGCTAAGGATCAGAGGACCAATACTCCAAAGAAGATATGTACAAGTGATCATGTCACTTATTTTTGTCCAGATCAGTGATTCAGTGTGTTATTCTGTTATGTTATTTACGTCATTTTTTCCTTCTTATTTCCTTGTGAATTATATTCTTATTTTATATTATTTTATTATTATTTTATATTATTATATTATTTTATATTATTTTGTTTTCTCGTTTTTTACTCCGCATTCATTTTATATCATTGCGGGTTACAAATAAACTAACTTACTTACTTAAAATATAGATTCGACTTAATTGTCCCAGAAATGTTCCAAAAATATTTTCTATGTTCTTACCAAAATTATATTAAGATATTTTTATTTTTCATATGCAACCAGTCTTTATCCTTAAAAAATATTTTAAGCCTTATTTGCATTTTAGAATGTTGTCTCGTTGCTGATAAGAAATTATAAAGTTAAATTCGTACCTCGAGAGTCATCTGGTCTTTCTTCAAAGATGATATTCCCTAGATGCAGCACAGCTGCAACAGCCGAGTAAATAGCAAATCTGTCCTCTTCCTTGATTCCCAAATGATGGAGAGCCTACAAAAAAGAAAAAAAATAATAATTTTGTCTCTTTGCATTGAGAAAAAAAAGTACAAGATTCAAAGAAGTTGAAGAGAATCTCAAAAATCTAAACTTATAAGCAAACTATTTTGAGACAAATTTATTATTTATTAATAATAATAATTTCCTAAAACATTTCCTAAAACATTTATTAATAATTTCCTAAAACATTACTAATCAGATTTAACAATTCTGAAGTAGCTGTAGAATCCCAAGCCTTTGTTTAGAAGAGTTAAGAATTATAATTAGTACAAGTAGACTCTACGTACCCTCTCAAGATATAGATTAGTTAAACTAAAGTTATAAACAAGTTATTCTTGTACAAAGTTGCAATTTATCAATGATTATACGCATATCACTTACTAATTCATTACTAATTAGATTTAACAGTTCTGAAGTAGCTGTAGAATCCCAAGCTTTTGATTAGTAGATTTAAGAACTGTGCCAAAGAGCAGGGGTATCTTACCAGAGTGGAAACTGGCATTAGGGTCGACAATAAAGACTTCAACGCCATCTAGCGTTTGGTGACACCTGACATTATTTTTCAGTGTATTACTAAGAATAATTAATTTAATATGTTTAATTAGTAAAATTAGTGTAGTAATAAGTGTCTGGTTTCAATTCCTGGCCAAAAAACGATTACTTATTTACTTACTTACTTAGGTCCCGGCCATCCTCGTAGGACGTTTTGGGGCCACTCCTCTTACTAGCTCATGCGTAAGGGCTCGGTACGTTGCTCTATCTGGTGCGATACGTGACAATTGCGCTATCTTGACATTGTCGAAGTGGAAGTTCTCCATCCATCGTTTTCGTGGTCTGCCTCGTGGACGAAGGCCATGGAGGGATCCTTCAAGGGCGATTTTCGGGAGGCGGCTCGGTTCCATTGTTTGCATAATACTGAGCCCTTGTTCATGATATTCAAGAGAGGTGGTTTCTTGGCTAAATGGGTGGTGGCGGCAAGCCACTTCTCTCCACCACCTTTCAGAGGCCGTTGTCCGTAAATCTGAATCCTCCGCCCTTCCGCAGTTTGTAAAAACGATCAAAAAGCTTGAAAAAATAACACGTGCCACCAAACACTGGATGACATTTAAGTTTTACTAAACCGACACTAGCGTCAGTTTCCAATCTTACAAATTACCCATACTCTTTGAACTATACCCTCTCGAGCAACAATGTAGTTTATATATCTATAAGTTTAAAAAAAACAATTAATTGAGTGTATGCATTAATCTTCTTAAATGTCTCAGACTTAAGAAACACCAATATCTTGACCCCCCCCCCCCAAGAAAACCTGCAAAACTATGTCTTCAAACTACAAATTTAATTTTCAAACTAATTTCATTCTTCAAACTACAAATTATCTTCATCATAAAAATTGGTGCTGGCTTCATTTATAAAATGATATGTTTCATTGTTTTAAATACAACTTTCTTGTATTTTGTTTACCTTGTCAGTTGTTGCAAAATCCCTGCCATCTTCAAGAAGAGGATCTTTTAAGGGCCCTTTTTGACGATGGGCACGGCTCTTTCTATCTGCTGGAACATTGGTGTCTGTTACTGAAGAGGCGAAGTAACGAGTGCATCCGTTCTTTAAGTACTGAAGAAGAAAATGACAGAATTAATGTGTTGGTCAATACTCCCTTAAGGTTGCTATTGCATCTTTTGTAAGATAATGTCTAAGTATAGCTCATAACAGCCTTCTAAATACTGAATTGATTAAAAAGTATTTAGTCTTTTTCAAACCAACTATTCAGTAAACAAAATGATTAAGTCCATAAAGCGAACAGAGGAGAGAATTTTAAAAGAAGACCCATCGCCTTTCTTATGTGCTTGACCTTTCTTGTGCTTTCCATTGCCTTTCTTGTGCTTGGACTTGATAAATTTTTTAAGTCTATTTTATTATAGATCGAGTCAAATTGGCTTCTAAGAATTATTTTTCAATGGCCAAACAGTTTTTAGCTTTTTTTTTCTCACCAAAAATTTCTGAAAATATGCTTGAAATGTAAAAAAATATTTAGACAACTCAATCGACACAAATGCTTGCATAAATTGAGAACTTCCTATGCCGTATTCAAGAAAATGTTATACAATTGTTGAACTCACACTTACCTAAAAAGGCCAGACGCGAAATTAAGGCCGTTTCTCTACATTCTTTTACTAATTTGGTCACTCCTTCAACTATAACTGACATTCTTAAAGTGAAGGCCCTAAGAAATCTTTCTTATTTCTTAAATATAACTTCTTTTGAAAATGGACAAAATAGATAAAGGGCACTATTTTAAATCTATCAATCTAACTCAAATAGAGCTCACGTGTTCCATATTTAATATGTCTAGCCTAGAAACTCCTACATCCAAGAGAAAATGAGGTTATTTTTGAGTATCTAACCTTTGACTATAAGACTGGTTTTACTATCGTTTTCAGACTACATTAGTAGGGTTTTGCTCCGGGTAATTGAAATCAACATTAAAATTAATCGAAAAAAACCTTTGTAAGAAAACAACTTATCTGACTTGTAGTTTACCACTATATAAAAAGAAAATATAATACTGGGTAAAAATTTTAATAAAGACACTGAGATTAGAAAAAAAAGATGTACTAATAAAAGTCGGAAAAAAGTAGTGACTTTATTACTACTTCTATATAAAAATTTTTGTTTAAAATTTCACAATTTTAATTAAAATTTCTACGCTTTATTTTATTTTCTCTTCATTTTAACTAGAAACGAAAGGCAATGGGGTCTAGGAAAATACTTGTAGTTTCCCACCATATACTGTTGAGGTTTTACTTGGCAGCCTTAGCATCTAAATAAATACAAATAAAGAATTAATACAAATATCAATGTATAAGAATAAGAAAATAAATATATAAGCTGCCACATTAATTGCTATGCTGGATAACATGTTGCTCGCGAAGACAACTATCATAGATTTTCGTGCCAAAGCATCAAATTAATGGTGTTAAAATTTCAACACCACTAACTTACTATGAGTACATAAGGGGTTAAATTTATAGTTTTTTACCATTTTATAATTAAGGCAGTAATTTGTGATCTATTATCATTATTGGCTTCTGGAGCGCAGCCTACGATCGCTTTGTTTCATAGTGAACCACCAGGGTAGCACTTGATGTAGATGTCGTGCCAAGCATGCGTCTAATACCCAATGAGAAAGAGGGAATATATTAGAAGGCAGTAACTTTTAGTTAATTATTATTAATTATGATTGGCTTCTGGAAGGATATTTTCATAATGAGATGGGTATAGTGGGTGTAGTTTCAAGCATGCCTAATCACCAATAGGATAGAGAAATACGTTAGAAGCAACAGCATGTAATTAATGCTCATTAATTGTAATTGGCTTCCCGAATGACTTTTTCGTAATGACATACCAAAGCAGCCCTTGTTGAGGTAGATGTCATTTTAAGCATACGTTTATTGTGATAAAAAGAAGATAAGGAATTTATGGCGTTTTCCAAAGACCCAGTAAGATTTTTGTTTTTTAATCTTTGAAAAAAGAAAATGTGAAAGTCAGTTTTATTTCTACGGACTGAAATAAAATTACGAATAAATCTGTGCTTAATTTGATGAATCTGATTACTAACCACAAAAAAGCAAAGGTCAAGAGTTCGTGGATGAGCTAAACCTGTTAAAACAAATACATGATCTTTAAAGTCCTTTTTGAAATATCCCGTTAGATGGACTCAGCTACAGTCAGGCCATTAGTCTTCCAATTTCATCACTTCAGATTTAGCTGAATTTTGAAGCTAAAATTTTACCTTCGCTAAGTGCTTATTTAGTTATTTATGGATACTTTAGTAAAAGTGATAACCAAACCAATTTCAACAGGCTACAAAATTCAACATTCACATTTTAGCTAAAAGAAAAAGTCGCAAAGTTTATTTTTCTTAACTTAAGGGGCCACTCATGAGGTGAAACTCACGATAAATCTCTCAGTTCATATTTGACAACCAGTTTAATAAGACAGATAACGTTTTTATTTTTTCCTAGAAACAGACTATCAAATTACGTTGTACAATTAATAGGGATATTACCCTACGTCTACATCATTACCCTACACACATATTACCTCGGTTTCATCACAACGTATAGACACAACACACATCACAACAGATATTATCACAAATTATCTATACACGAATTATTGCCCTAGTATATTACCCAAATATACCCTAGAACTAAGAATGGTCAATTTACCTAAAGCTTTCACACATATTATTCCAGCTATGGTTTCATATTATTACATACTATTGTTGAAAGCTTATGGTTGAGTCTGTTATTCCCCCTTTATGCGTTTGGGTTTGATGCATAAAACTGGTATCACAGTCCTACCATAAAGACCACAGTCCGCCATAAGACCTTATGGCGGACTGTGGAACACCAGAAAGTACTTTTGAATTAGATGTCGCTTCAAGTATGCGTCTAATGCCAAATGAGAAAAACGGAGTATATTAGAAGGCAGTAACTTGCCAGTAATTATGACTGGCTTCTGGAATGATTTTTTCATAATGAGATACCAAAGCAGCCCTTGTTGAAGTGGGTGTAGGGTACTTGTGTAGAATATGGTAAGTGCGCGACAATTGTATTGCAAAGATCTTTATAAAAACAGGATTACGCTGTCTTGTGAGGTATAAACAAAGGGTTTCTCACTCCGGGAACTATTTTTAAACTTTTTTTTGGAGGGGGGGGGGGGTTGGGGGTCTAAAAAGTACCTAGGTTTGGTAAGATTAGGTTACGTATTTAATATATGCTATGCTTTAACCCCCCCCCCCCCCTAATGTGGAAATATATAGACCAAATTTGTTTCTGTATTTTATTTTCATCCTATTTTGTTTTATTTCATTAGCATTAACGAAACTTCACTTATCGCGCACTTACCAGATTCTACACAAGTACCAGGTGTAGTTTCAAGCATGCGTCTAATCGCCAATATGATAGAAGGATACGTTAGAAGCAACAGCATGTAATTAGTTATCATCAATTGTAATTGGGTTCTCGAATGACGAATTTTACCTTTGCTAAGTGCTTATTTAGTTATTTGTGGATACTTTAGTATAAGCGATAACTAAATAAATTTCAACATGCTACAAAATTCAACATTTACATGTTAGATAAAAAAAATCACAAGAGTTTATTTTGCTTAGCTTAAGGGGCCCCTCAGGAGGTGAAACTCACGTTAAATCTCTCAGATCATATTTGATAACCAGTTTAATAAGAAAGATAATGTTATTGTTATTTGCATAAAAATACTATCAAATTACCTGGTACTATTAACAGAATATCACCATGTGTGTACATCATTACCCTACACACATATTACCTCGGCACAACACATAATACACATATTACCACAAATTATCTATACACGAATTATTGCTCTAGTATATTGCTCACATATACTTTAGTACTAAGAACGGTCAATTTACCAAAAGCTTATTCGAATTTCCTAATCCCTGCTTATTTATGATTAATTAAATCTAGAGCCCTCAGTACCATTAGCAAAACAAACTTATCAAAAAAAATGTTACCATAGTTTTGTCATCTCATACACATTCTACCTAGTTGTTGCTAACAGTAATACTAATAGTACTACTACTACTAACAACTCACTGCAGTACCAACCCACCCAAGGCCAACACAGCTACGCATGCTCCTCCTCCGTCCCAATCTATTCAAAGCTTTCCTCTTTACCCTTTCCCAAGAAGTTTCCTTTAAATCCTCTCTTAAAACCTTTTTTTTACCCCTTTTGCGGAAGATGACCTGCTTTTTGTTTGTCCCTAGACGGATGGCCAAAAAGTTCGATCTTTGTCTCAACCACTCCGTCATTATAACCCTAGAAGGTGGGATAGAACCACTTTTTTGGACAGCTGTTTGTTTTATGTACGGTCAGTCAAATGGGTATCCATAATTTCTCTGGAAAACATCTAACAAATATTTCACATTTACCGCTTTTTTTACCAGATCTTACCACAACTGTTAATACACATATTACTCCTCTGTTATTTTACATACATATTACGTAATGCTAAATACAGCCTAAACACCTATAGCTACTCGAGGTTTCCTAATCTCAGCTAATTCAGAATTGATTTAGTCCAGAGTTTTTGGTCTTTTACCCCATTCCTACACAGGTTACCCGGGTATTGTTGCCCTACATTCATAATTGTCTTGGTATTTTCACTGCGAAATTATTATCACACGAATTACCGATTTTACCACCCTATCCATATTCTGGTATATTATCCACGTATTACCTAGTACTAAACCTAGCCAAATACCTGGAATTCATCTGGATTTCCCAATCTCAGCTAGGAAATCACTAACCACAAACAACTAAACACCATTAAAGCCACCCTGATAAATTATTACCGCAAGTATTATATATTTAACGAAAACATTATTACCCGGTTACATTACCTACATATTACCTAGTACTAAATCCAGCTAAATTACCAGGAACTCGTCTAGATTTCTTAATCTTAGCTAGGAATTCACTAACCACAAATCACAAGAAATCACGAATCGCAACCTTGTTAAATTGTTACCGCAAGTTTTATGTATTTTATGACACTAATATTACCAAGGTGTGTTACCCACGTATTACCTAGTACTAAACCTAGCCAAATTACCTGGAATTCGTCTGGATTTCCTATATCCGCTAGGAGATCACTAACCACGAATCATTAGAAATCACCAACACCACCTTGATAAATATTACCGCAAGTATTATCCATTTAATGAAACCATTATTACCCTGGTGTGGGTATCCACATATTACCTAGTGCTACACCTACCCGGAACTCATCTGGGGTTCTTAATATCAGGTAGGAAATCACTAACCACGAATCACAAGAAATCACGAATCGCAACATTGATACCGCACGTATTATATATTTTATGACACTAATATTACCGAGGTGTGTTGCCCACATATTACCTAGTACTAAACCTAGCCAAATTACCTGGAAATCGTCTGGATTTCCTAGTCTCAGCTTATTTCTGATGGAGTCAGGAGCTCCTGCACATAGCTGATAGAAAATATGATAATTCCGTTCTTCTGGACTTTGCAAACAGATCCTTGATTTTTCCAATAGGTAATGTGATATATGTCCACCCACAACAGCACACTTTTCGCTAAAATGTATTTCAATAAACTTGCCAAACCGGGAGGAGTTGTTATTCCGTGTTGTTTTGGCGTTGCCAAAAGCTTCAAGGACAGGATTAGCTAAAAAAAAAAATACAATCTCAAATTAGATACGTTAAGACAGCCATAAACCCTTTTAAATAACGCAATCTTCAAACTCAAGGAATTGTTATTCCACATTGCTTTAGCATTGCCAAAAGAAAACATTAAATCCTTTAAATGACATGATTGCAAACTCGGAGAAATATCATTAATTTTCTTTTCTTGGCTTTACCAAAAGAATTCTAGCCCTTTAAAATTGGCTTTTTTCAAACTCGAGGGAGTGTTTTTCAGTGTTGTTTTAGAGTATCCAAAAACTTCAAGACAGGATTAGCTAAAAAAAATTACATCCTTGAATTATCTACGTTAAAGAAACCCTAATTCGTTTAAAATAACATGATTTCAAAGTAAAGAATTGTTATCCCCTCACCCATACAAAAATATTGCTTATTTGGTGTCCATAATATCTTAACTAATTTAACTAGTTTTAATCTACTAATGTTAATAAATTTGACATCAAAGCTTGATTTCAAACTCCGGTATTTTTCTACCCATAAAATTAATTTTGCCGATCCAGCGCCCCTACATTTTTTTACTGATTTAATTAGTTCTAATAGACTACTTTGAATAAATACTAAGAAAATAATACTAATTTACGTCAGTTGAATGGAATTTAAAAATGAAGAAATCTAAAATATATTGAATGTGAATGAAGGAAAACTTAAAATTGGCATCGATTCAGTTGGTATTAAATAAAAAAAAACAAGTTTTTTCAACTGAAAGTAAGGAACAACGTTAAAACTTAAAACGAAGAGAAATTATTATGTGTACGAAGGGATTGTCCCTTCCTCAATTTTTCGTGGGGGGGGATATTTTTCGCGGGGGTATTTTCTGCGGGGGGGGTATTTTCCGTGGGGGTATTTTCCAGGTGGTGGGGGGTAATCGCCGGGGGGAGGGGGTAAACGACTAGAACCCTTATTTCTATAGAACCCTTATTTCTTTGAACGGTCTTCTCTCATAGTTGAGAAGGTGACTTTTTACGTAACCATAATTGTTAGAGGATATAATCAAACAGTTCGTGGTAACGAACTGTAAGTAAGGAGCGACCCGGCTCAATGGTAACCGAAACTCTAGAAAACGGGTTTTTGATGCCAATAGATATATCAAAAGAATCAGATTTCAATGCTGATTTCAAATATATAACTTTCATCAAGTTTAGAGCTACCCATCAAAAGTTACGCGCCTGAGAAAATTTGGCTGATTTTCAAAAAAAGGGGGAAAGACCCCCTAAAAGTTATAGAACCTTAATGAAAATCACACCATCATATTCAGCGTATCAGATAACCCTACTGTAGTGGTTTCAAGCTCATATATACAAAATTTTTTTATTTTGCATTTTTTTCCATAAGAAAGATAACGGTTGGTTGTTTTTTTGTTTTTTTTTTTGTTTTTTTTTTTGTTTTTTTTTTTTTTCCCCAGGGGTGATCGTATCGACCCAGTGGTCCTAGAATATCGTGGGAGGGCTCATTGGAATGGAAATTAAAAGTTATATTGCCCTTTTTAAGTGACCAAAAAAAATGGAGGGCAACTAGGCCCCCTCCCACGCTTAATTTTTTACCAAAGTCACCCGATCAAAATTTTGAGATAGCCATTTTGTTCAGCATGGTCGAAAATATGATAAATATGTCTTTTGGGATGACTTAATCCCCCGAAGTACCCAGAGGGAGGGCTAAAAGATATGAACTTTACCCAATGTTAACATATAGTATTGGTTATTCGGAAGTATACAGAAGTTTTCAGGAGGTTTTTTTCTGCTAGTGGGAGGGAAGGGTGGGTCGAGGGTTATGTTGGAGGATCTGTTCATGAAGGAAGTTTTCATGGGGGAAGGAAATCGCCATGAAGGGGGCGCCGGACTTGCCAGCATTATTTATTGGTTATTGGGAAGTATACAACCATTTTCAGGAAGGATTTTTTCTGGAGGGGGGCTAGAGGAGGGAGTTACTCTGGAGAATATTTCCGTGGAGGATGTTTCTTTGGGGTAAGGGACATTTCTATGAAGGGGGCGCCGGATTTCCAAGCATTATTTAAAAAACGATCAGAAATTAAATAAAAAAAAACCAAGTTTTTTCAACTGAAATGTAAGAAGGAATATTAGAACTTAAAACGAACAGAAATTATAACGTATGTGAGGGGGTTCTCCTCCAAGTCAATACCTCGCTCTTTAAGCTACAGTTTTTTTTTAGTGCTTTCAAAAGAGCTATCTATTCTAATTAAACGGCCTTTGTGATTCAGGGGTTTTTGAATAAAATTTTTTTTTAAATTTTAACGTAATGTGGTTGGTTTTGACTATGGGCAGAACCCCATCATATACGTATTAACATATAAGTAATAAAAAAAAACAATAAAAAAACAAGCGATACGGCTCAATAGTAATCGAAACTTTTAAAAATGGAATTTTGATGTCAATAAATGTATCAAAAGAATGTGTTTATAATGCTGATTCTAAATATATAAATTTTATAAAGTTTAGTATTACTCATCAAAGGCAACAAGCCTGAGGAAATTTACTCGATTTTTTAAAGAGGGGGGAAACATGGGGGGGAAACCCCTACAAATGAAAGAATTTTAATGAAAATCACAACGTCAGATTCAGCGTATCAGAAAACCCTATTAAATAGGTTTCAAGCTCATATCTGCAAAAATCTGCAACTTTGAGTTTTTGCCAGAAGAAAAATATACGAATATAGAAGTTAGTTACGCAAGTTAATTTGTAAAGACATTCATTTAGCAAAAGAAAAGTAAAATTTTTATGCAAATAAAAGCTGCATTAACTAAAAAACGATCAGAAATTAAATAAAAAAAACAAGTTTTTAAACTGAAAGTAAGGAGCGACATTAAAACTTAAAACGCACAGAAATTATTCCGTACATGAAAGGGGCGGTCCCCTCCTCAACGCCTCGCTCTTTATTCCGTATATGAAAGGGGCTGTCCCCTCCTCAACGCCTCGCTCTTTACGCTAAAGTTTTTTATTGTTTTAAAAAAAAAAATTGTGAGACAGTCAAACTTTAGCGTAAAGAGCGAGGCGTTGAGGAGGGGACAGCCCCTTTCATATACGGAATAAAGAGCGAGGCGTTGAGGAGGGGACAGCCCCTTTCATGTACGGAATAATTTCTGTTCGTTTTAAGTTTTAATGTCGCTCCTTACTTTCAGTTTAAAAAACTTATTTTTTTTATTTAATCGTTACAAAGCAAACTGAAACGCATCTCTTTTGAACTGTTGATTGATATTTAATATTTTTTGTCCGGCTATAGTCAGCCAAATTTTTATTGTAGTTTAACATTTCTTACTCCATATGTCTTACGGAGCACAGGAAAGGCAATGGGAGACCATGGAATCAAAAGGGGAGGAAAAACTCTCCTGGACATAGATTATGTTGATGGTTTAAGCATCCTATAAGAAACTGTGAGCAAAATGAATAAAGTTTTAGAGGTTTTGCGAGTTCAGGGTGCTATAATAGGTTTGAAAATTAATGTCAAGAAGACTAAGTTGCTAAGCCTAAGGTTAACTGAAGATGAAAAGGTGGCATTGGGTAACGAAAAGATAGATCAGGTGGGCAGCTTCACTTACCTTGGTTGTATTTTTAGTAAAGACGGTGGGAGCTGTGAAGATGTTAAAAGTAGAACAGCCAAGGTTCATGGTGTTTTTTTCACAGTTAAAAGAAGTTTGGAAGAATAGGAAGATAAGTCTGCAAACCAAGATTAGAATATTAGAAGCTACAGTGATGACAGCGGTCAAATATGGCTCTGAAGCATGGGCTCTCCGAGAAGCAGATGAATATTTGCTAGATAATAGCCTATGGATTGTTCTGGGTACCCCTCTGACTGACCGTATTTCAAACAGTACGCTGTACGAAAAATGTGGTTCAATCCCGCTTTCTAGGGCTATAATAAAAAAAAGGTTGAGATGGCTAGGGCACGTTCTGCGGATGAACAATGACAGATTGCCGAAGATTGTCCTTTTCGGCCAACGGTCAAGGGCTAAACGGAAAACATGTCGTTCTCGCCTGAGGTGGGAGGATGTCATAAAGAAAGATTTAAGGGAAATGGGAACTTCTTGGGAGGGTGTAAAAAGGGAGGCTTTGAATAGATTGGGATGGAGGAGGAGCGTGTGTAGCTATGTTGGCCTTAGGTGGCTTGGTGCTGCGGTGAGTTGTTAGTAGTAGTAGTAGTTAAATAGCTCATTATTTAGGGGAAAAAACTGAGATTTGAGACAATTCCCTTAGATGTGACACGTACATCATTGAGGACTTTCGATCCTTTCACCCGAAATCACCAGAATTTTTCAACCTTTTAGCATATTTCTAGACAGTTCGTCTTCAAAGTACCAATACATTAAAATGAAATCTAATTCTTTAAATTGGTTCAGTTGGAATCGAAACAACCATATATGTCTTTAGAAATTAAGAAAACCTGGGAAATCAATTTTTAATGAAAAGGTACCTCCATGTTAGTTGTGTAGTTTCACGCTTAGCGGGCGTCAAGTTTGAAAATACAGAATGTGTGTGAAAAATCAACAGATAATGAGGTAGCTCTACAAACGATAACTTTTCTGACTACTATAGAAAAAGTTCAAAAAGAAACTAAAGATATATATAGAAAAAGAAAACACTGCCAATGGTCAAGTCATGCATTAATTTGTATATTGTTAAAATTAATTATTCAAGATTAAACACTTCAAATTATTTGTGAACTGACTTACTTACAGAAGTATCTTTTTAGAAAGATCAATTAGGCCATCCTAATCTATTATATGTATCCCTTTAATTGAATATTGACATATCAATAGAATCCTATTTCTCTTTTCACTAAAAAATGATCACTTTTCTTACTTAATTTTTACATGTTCCCACAGGCTTAAGTTTGTTCAACAGGCTTATTGAACATGACGGTTGTCTACCACCCTTTTGATTGCTGTACAGTTGTACTGCTCGAGAATCAGATGCAGATAAAGTAGGTGCTACAATCGTTTGGTTGGGCTTGTTTGTAAACAAGAAAAGTTTCCGCTCACCTCTTTTGCGATTCAATTGGGCAACAACGGAGAGGATTTGCACAACGGATAATCTTAATAGTTATGTTGGGGTTCCACCCCTTGTTTCTTTTTTTTTCAGATAAATGACCGATTTTCTTTTCTGTAATTATATTTGCCTACAAGATAATTTTAATCATAAGTTGAACTCTGGTTGCTGAGCTAGATTCTTTCGTAATAAGTAAGCTTGAAGTTAAATTCTATTTTGGTCTTCCGGGTTTTGGCCATTGAAAGGTAAAATTACGAAAAAGCAGAATGGATTTTGGATGGTGATTGAGAGGATCGGCAAGGGCCAAGCGAAGGTCCAACCCTCTGCAAAGTTTGTTATACAGAACGGATATTATTTTTGAGTTAGTCTACATTGAGACCCCTTTGGGGAAGTCTATTCTTTTTTGTTATATATGTGTGACCTTTTGGAAGATTACAAGTAAGCTATTTTCTACAACTGTGTAGACTATTTTTTTTTTCAGGAACCCAGACAGGGTAGGAAAAGAATTACGAGATACCGTCCTTAGCACCATTTTTGCACCAATAATTTATATTTCCTAGCTAATTTATCTATTATGGGTTGCCTCCCCGTAGTAGCATAATATTTGTAGGCATGAATATATAATGAGTCGGAGGTAATAGGCTTGAGACTGTCTGTGCAGGATTTCGACTCTTGTTGATAGAAGAGCATTCACCAAGTGCTGTAAACCATGTTGTGACTAATATGGGCCCAGGATTGCACAAAGCGTCCATTCTTAGAGGTCCCAGAGACTTCTTGCTGTCCGGTTCTAAGCCGACTTAAACACTTCGGTGTAGACTTCAGAAGATATGTGATCTCTGTCCTGCACTGGTATCCGGGATCATTGCTTTTCCTGAGGCCAAAATAGTTTCAATGACTTAAAGCACGTAAAAATTGGAACTTGGCATGTTACCACGTAAAAAAATGACTATCATATCGAGATTTTGACTGACGAATTCAGACGATCTGAACTGGACTTACTGGGAATTGCAGATAATTACATCCTGGTAATAGGAAACATGAAAATATTGGATGTATAATTTTCTTACTTAGGATGGAATGATGGGGGTTCACAGACAGGGGATGGGACCCAATCCTAACAAGGAAGCAGCTCATTGTTATATAGGCTGGGAAGGTTTTAATAATAGAATAATGCTTATTGCTGATTTTATGACTAGAAAGTTCAGGGTTCAGTTATAGTAGTATACGCCCCTGTAGAACCGACTGACGGTGATACTAGGGACTCGGATGAATTTTACTTACAGTTACAGGAGCAAATAGACAAGGTCCCAGGTAGAAATATGATGTTATTACTGGGGGATTTTAACGCCCAGGTTGGTAGAAATAGGGACAGATGGTATCCTAGCCTAGGTAAATTTGGTGTAGGAACAGAAAACAGTAATGGATACAGACTTTTGCAATTGCGTAGGTACACCAATATAGTTATAACCAATACGGCGTTCGATTGTAAAATGGCTCATAAGTTAGTATGACATTCGCGTGATGGTAAGACTGCAAACCTAGTCAAATGTGCTCTAGTAAACCGAAGACTTACAGTATTAATACAAGATACTAGGATAGACAGAAGTGCCGTTATCGATGTTAAAATTAAAAATCATTATCTAGTAGGGCTTAGTGATAATTTAAAACTGATATTCTGGGCGGTTAGCTACCTCACAGAAAGCTAGGAAGCTGATAGGATCCGAGTTACGAGTTTAATGGAAACTTCCCAAGGCCAACGGAACATTGAATTCGAGTGTTTAAAACTATACCATATGAAAGATAACTGGAATAATTTTAATAGTACAATTTGTGACGTTGCGGAAGGTGTCTTAGGGAAGAAAGCTAGAACTGCAGCTAAGAATATTAGTGAAAAAGCTTTTTTGTTTAATAGAAAGGAGAAAGGACTTGTACAAGAATTATCTGACTGATAGGTCGTATGAAAACAAAAGAAATGTAAAGAAAATGGAGAAAGTATTAAAATATGAACTAAGGATGTGTGAAGTGGAGGCTATGGATAAAATTACCGAGGATCTGGAAGATGCAGCTAGACGATACAATGGTAAAATATTTTACTGGCATGTTAATAAATTCAGAGGGAATAGTCAATGCGGACTTGTCCCAGTTAAAGATAGGAATGGGGTCCCAATTAGCAATAAGGAAAAAACTAAAGACAGATGGGCCGAACATTTTGAGAATTTGCTTAACCAAGATAGAGTTGCAGGAAAAAATATAGAGGAAAATGAAAAAGTTTGTGATACTTTGGATGTGAAGGAAGATTTGTTTTGTGAGGAGGAATTAGCAACAGTACTAAAAGGTTTAAAGAATAATAAGGCTCCGGGTGCTAATAGTGTGGTAAATGAGTTTCTTAGATATGGTGGCTCTGAGGTTAGAAATAAGTTACTGAAGATCATTAATATGATCTTTGAAAAAGGGGATGTACCTAACGATTTTAGGAAAACCTTAATTAAGCCACTTGATGAGAAAGGTGATAAGAGTGAGTGTGGTAATTATCGAGGCATTAATCTGGTCTCTGTAAGTAGTAAATTACTTAGTAATATGATAGTTTTTAGACTGAGAGATGCCATAGAGAAAGTTTTAAGAGAAGAGCAGTGCGGTTTTAGAAAAAGTAGAGGATGTGTCGACCAAATTTTCACTCTTAGGCTAATAATTGAGAAGTGCCTGAGTTTTCAAACACCTTTGGTCCTCAGTTTTATGATTACGAGCAAACGTTCGATTCTGTTGATCGAAGAACTTTAGTAAAGGCTGTATCCTTGTATGGTAGACCAGACAAATACGTTAAAGTGATTAGTGCTATGTAAGAGAATAACACTGCTGCGGTGAAGGTAGGAAATGAGGTTAGCAGCTGATTTTGTATTAAATCAGGAGTTAAGCAGGACTGTGTTCTATCCCCCTTTATATTGATTATTTTGATGGACTTTGTTTTAAGGAGCACAGAAAAGGCAATGGGAGACCACGGAATCAAACGGGAAGGAAAAAGTCTCCTGGACTTGGATTATGCTAATGATTTAAGCATCCTAGATGAAAGTGCGAGCAAAATGAATGGAGTTTTAGAGGTTTTGCGGGTTCAGGGTGCTAGAATTGGTTTGAAAATTAATGTTAAGAGAACCAAAGCACTAAGGCTAGGAATAAGTGAAAATGAAAAGATGACATTGGCCAATAAAAATATTGATCAGTTGGGCAGCTTCACTTACCTTGGTAGTATTATTAGCAAAGATGGTGGGATCAGTGATGATGTTAAAAGTAGAATAGCCAAGGCTCAGGGTGTTTTTCAGTTAAAAAAAGTTTGGAAGGATAGGAAGATAAGTCTGCAAACCAAGATTAGAATATTAGAAGCTACAGTCATGACAGTGGTCAAATATGGCTCTGAAGCATGGACGCTCCGAAAAGCGGATGAAGATTTGCTAGATGTTTTCCAGAGAAATTGCTTAAGGATTGTTCTGGGTACCCGGCTGACTGGCCGTATTTCAAACAATAGGCTATAAGAAAAATGTGGTTCAATACCGCAAAAAAGGGCTATAATGAAAGAAAGGTTGAAGTGGTTAGGGCATGTTGTCCGGATGAAGGATGACAGATTGCCGAAGATTGTTCTTTTCGGCCAACCATCTAGGGCTAAACGGAAAGCAGGTCGTCCCCGTCTGGCGTGGGTGGACGTCATAAAGAAAGATTTAAAGGAACAGGGAACTTGATGGGCGGGTGTAAAAAGGGAGGCTTTGAATCGATTGGGGTAGAGGAGGATCGTGTGTAGCTGTGTTGGGCTCAGGCGGCTTGGTGCTGCGGTGAGTTGTTAGTAGTAGTAGTAGTTTGCACCAATATGTGGTGACACCCGTACCTTACCACAAGAATACTGGTGGCAGTCGTGGCTTACCAGTATAATAAGTTATATAACAACGCAAGGAAAGTTGTAGAAGATCCCGGTTTTCAGGTATGAATAGACCTCTGATGGAGCCAGGGGGCAGGAAATGCTTTCATTTTGATGTTCTTGGTAATTTAACAAAGTAGCGATTGATTAGCTAAAGAAATAAAAAAATGGTCTTAACATTAGCCTCTAAAAAAGACTAAATCATCTTATTTTTATGAATTTGCGGTCTGAATGCGTAATTTACATATAGGTGCGAAGTGCCCAAGCGGTCAAAACCCTGATCTACGACTATATTGTGAAGTTCCAGTTGTTGAATGGATGTAGTCAACTGGAATCCAGTGTTGCCATTGATGCTAGGTTATTCGGGAAGCGTCTATTTATAGTGTCTCCCTGGGCATAAAACCTCTGCGACTGACCAGAATAGTTCGGCCCCTGGAGCAGAATCCTAACCAAACTTGGGAGCTCATGGGTAATAAGTAATGATTACGATCTCCCAACTGAGAATGAGTGGGTGATCATATTCTTAGTGAATTCTCTCCTCCGACGCCAGAAATTGAAGGGCAGTACAAGCTCCTGGTCTATGATTGCCTAAACGAGGGTCCGAAATCAAATTTAGTTATGCTATCAAATATTTCTAAAGCTATCTGTTTCATCAGAAAGAAATGTCACGAGGAAGTGATTTCCTTTGTGGGTTACTTTTAGCTTAAACAAGGAAAATCTAATTTGACATCTTTAGCAACTCTATGAGGTTGTTTTTAAAATTTATGTAGTTTCCAATGTTTTTCATGTTGGTGCTTTAACACCTGTTATGAAAAAGGGCAAAGATAGTCGACAGTATAGCTCTTGCCAACCCATAGTTGTATCTTTGGTGCTTCGCAAACTTTTGGAGTTGCTAGTGATTATTGACATGAAAACCCCTGCGGTTCAGTTTTAAGAAGCGATATAGCTCTGAACATGTTCACTCCATACTGACAAACTCGTTTTAAATAGAAAGAGTCAAGAAGTCTTAATCCTCGCCACCCATGACGTCTCTCACACTTTTGACACTAAAATTCACGCTCATTTATTGAGTACTGTCTGAGTACTGTAACAATTAGAGCTTTGAAAGGTATCAGCCAAGAAGGTTTAACCCCAGCTACACTTTGTATTAATAGTGAAACTGAAGCGCCAAAAATAGCTAATATAAGCTTTGTTCTTCTCACGAACTTTGAGTGACCTGCTTTATTACCTTTCTCTTCTCAATTACGCAGATGACACCCAGAATCTAATTCGACCGTTTTCCTCAGTTGAGGATAAATTTACCAGCTTAGTTATCAGTATGCCCAAAATAGGGCTTGTGTTCATAAAGCGAAGTCTAAGTTTTCTGACCTGATTTAGAATATACACAGAAAGGTAAACCAATTACAACACATTTCTATAAGCATCAATTACATCCGTTTGCTCTTATGATCCAGCATAAAATCGATTCGCTTTCTCCTAACTTCTGACTTCGAAGAAAGACTAGACAAATCTTTTGGGCTACTTGTACAATGTAAGGCATACCGCCGTCGATCTGTTCTGACTAGATCATATAAAGCTTTTGCACTTTCTCATGTCCTCGCACTATCACCGTTTGGGTCTATATTCACCGGCTCAGATAAAAAAAACGTTATTGTAGTTTCGGTGTGCTAAGTTTTGTTTTGCGTCTCCCTGTGGTCCCAAAACACCCAACTCGTTTAATCATATGGAAAAGCAGAGGCCTTACGAGCAGCTTAGCAACGCAGATCGAGTTTCTTGTCGAAGCTAGATTCCTCCCAGGCACTTCACTCAGTTATGATGTTGTTCTGAATTTTGTGATAAAGATGTCAAACTTCATAAAACAACAGTCTCGTTTGCTTTTAAGTTTTTTTTGTTGTTTTTTTCATTGAGATTTTTCTCTCTGTTGGTTTTTTTTATATCAATCGTTTCGTCGTATTATTGTCTTGTTTCATGCATTTTTTGTTTATAATTTCTTTCTTTCTTTTCCATAATACTAAGTTAAGACACCTTTGTATGTCTTCTTGGGTAATAAAGAAGTTGCTTACTTACTTGCGAAAAATTGCATTTATCGACGACTACATGATTTTTAGAAGCCAAATATTTTTTCTGTTAGGCGGATTTTTTTTCTTCCTTTTTTTCATGATACTCCATTGATTTATTTGTATGTTTTTTTGGGTAATAAAGTTGTTAATTAGTAAAAATGTTACTTATCGACCACTAAATAATTTTTCAGAAGCCAGATACTTCTTCCCTAAGATGGTTGGTGCATTAGAATCAAAATTAACGATGAGTCTTTTACTTTATGCCCTCTAATATTTTTTTTTATGAAATTCTTCAACATGGCGTCTGAAAGGGTCATATACGAGACAAAATTATCTAATTAATCTAAAATTAAAATTATCTAAGCTCGTATCTAAGACAAAAATTATTTTCTTTTACTATTATTAGGTTTTATCTGGATATACCCGCAGCAGTAGAGTGAATTTAAAACGATTTAATTACTGAATTTTCAATATAGATATATTTAATCAGAATTTTTTATTTTATCACTACCAATAACAAAAAAGTTAGAATTTTTCGTTTTTTGGTTAGCATTCAGCAACGTTAAATGTATAAAACACCCCGAAACAAATTATATTTTTTTAATTATCACTGACTATTAATTCATGAATAACCACTCAAACTGAAAGTGAGGCGTCCAACAACTCAGAGTTTTTGTTGCAAGGCACTCAGTCACAAACACAGTAAATTTCATTTCAATTATCACTGGCTATCAATTTTACGTATGATCACTCAACCTGAGAGTGATGTGGTCAATAACACAGAGTTTCCGTTACCAGGCATATAAACGCAAACACACACATTATAGATGTAATTTCTTTCAGTTACCACTGGAAACAATTTTAACCTGAAAGTAAGATGGTCACCAACACATATTTTTCGTTACTTAGAACTTAGTCACAAACACACGCATCATAGCCGCAAGTCCTTTTACAGCAATTACACAGAGTTTCATGTAGGAAAACACAAAGTTTTTCTGTGTTTCACAGAGTTTCTATTTATGGAAACACAGAGTATCCGTTAAGAACAGAGTTTGTACAGAACAGAATCACAATAGAACTAGAACAGTTTCCGTTCCGTTACTATAGTCACAAAAACGTAAATTATAGCCGTGAATTTATTTCAGTTATCACTGGATAGGAGTTTAACATATACTCACTCAAGCTGAATTGAGCACCATATAACCGTAAAATACTGTTTTTTCTTCATTTTTTAAAGATATTTTTAGGGGGGGGGGTAACAGTACGAAAAAACAAAAAATAGGATAGTTTTATAAAACCTATAAGAAAATAATTTTAAAAATATTAGGATCTATAACAATTTGATGAGAAGGGCTAAAACTTACAAGAGCCATTAGCCTCTCCCCCTTCCATACGTGCATTATCCTTACCTTCGAGTATTCGTTGCTCAATTGGTCCAGCACCTGTGCCCCACGACTCACACAGATATCTTAATATGTACTTTGTGGATTCAGTTTTTCCTGCTCCTGATTCTCCTGATACAATGATTGATTGAGATTGCTTCAACACTTTCATGTCCCTAAATGCTTTGTCAGCTGAAATGAAAAGAACATGAAAGTTAAAAAACAATATATGCAATTACACCAAATTCTCATTAGGAGGAAAATCAGATCTATTTTCCTGGGAGGAGTGGGGTCAAATCGAGAAATTTTTAGTACTATCTTTTACTATTTCTCAAAGGGGAAGGGTACTTCAGATAGTCCTCGATAGTTTGAACCAGCACTCCTTCTGTGTGAATGTGTGGAAATTTCAGAGTTTTTCCGATTTTTTTTATGGTTCTTTTTAACTGAAACAGTTTTTACTTAGTTTTAGTCTTTGCTGAAGACAGCTGTCCAATATAGAGCCGAATCGAGGCCGTACCCAGAGGGGGGGGGAGGGGGTTAGAGGGGTTTGAACCCTATCGAAATGTTTTTTTGACTTGTAAAAACGTAACAAAAATGGATATAAACAAATTTTGTATGCGTTTTTTGAGGTTTTGGTGTAACCCCCACCCGAAAAAAAATCTTTGAGTAAAACCCCTCCCAAATAAATCCTGGGTACGGCCTTGAGCCAAAATATTAGCAAAGCTTTTATTCAAGTCATTGCCTTCGCAAAAGTCTCAATTATAACATAAGTTCATGTTTTTGTATGACGGGAAAGCAGTGTGCTCTTCATTGTTTGCCACTGTATTGCCACCTTCTGTCCTTAATACCTACAGTTGAGTCCCCACTTCTTCTTATTAATTAAATAAATAAACAATCAATGCGAACAAACATACAATATGTATATTAATGTAAATGTATAAATAAATCTTAAAACAAGTGAAACTTAAATTGAATATGCAAATCAAGTTTGAATCGAATAAAAATAACCACAAACAAGAATTTGGGTATCGTCTCACTGCAGAAGCCTGAAACGTACTGCGTCATTTGCGCTTTACTGAAAAACAATTATATTACAAATGTTTTCTTTGTACTTAATATTGAAAATAAATATTAAAATTACAGAAAAATTTTGAACTGATGAGCTTTTAGCAATTAATATCATTACGCATCAAATATTCAGTTTAATTTATTAGTTCTTTTCAAGATTGGTCAAGACAAATACAGTTTCACTACAAGCAAAATTTGGATACTGCCCCCTTATTTAACTGTAAAAACCTAAAGCCTTCTGCGTCATTGGTGCTTCACTGAAAACGAATTACTCGTATATTACAAATCTATTATTTTCCAGTTCTTAAAGCATTGAAAATGAAAATAAAAATTACAGTTAAAAAAAAAATCTTGAACTGATGGATCTTTCAACAATTAATATCATTATATATCTAATATTCAATTTGATTTTGTTTATACTTTCCAAGACTGTTCAAGACTCATATAGTTTTGCCATTTTTTTTAACTCAGCCATTTTTTGTAACTAATCGTGTTAATTTGTTATGAAAACATTCTATGGCTTCTAGGCATTTCTATTTGAGCTGAAAACTGCACCTCAAACTTTGTGCAACATGCATTTTCTTGCATGAAACACCAAAATACAATAAAATGTCAAGTTTCGGAGTGTTCCACCACTCGCAAGCAAGTGCCATTGGTATTTTTGAATCCGCAGGGTCAATTTAGGGGGTGGAGGGTAGGCTAATTCTCGTAGCAGCCCCATTCCGTCGTGGTAAGGTTCAACACCTGGCGTCCGGACTATCATATAATCTACCAAGCACACAACTACCCCAAATCAGTATCAATAAATAAATGAAACCCACAACGAAAAAAAATTAAAATAAATATTAGAGTCAAACTCAAAACGAGCATAAATTAATGTGAGTAGGGTTCAAAACCCCCATGCTTTCTAAAAGCCAGAATATAATTTGTACTTTACTGAAAAAAAATGCAAATGAGTTTACTGAAAAAAAATGTGCATTGTCAATTTAATATACATATGCTGATATTTATTCCATAAAATCTTAATTAATTTTTGATTTCTTAAAGTTACAAAAGTAAAAATATTTCAGAGAATTGTTTTCAGTAAAGCGCCAATGACGCAGTAGGTTTTAGGCTTCTGCAGTGAGACGATACCCAAACTCTTGTTTGTAGTTGTTTTTATTCGACTCAAACTTGATTTGCATATTCAATTTAAGTTTCACTCGTTTTAAGAATTATTTATTCATTTACATTAATATACATTGTATGTTTGTTCGCAATGATTGTTTATTTAATTTCTGTTCGTTTTAAGTTTCATTTATATTCAATAGCAAAATATTTTTTCGTCTTAAGCTTGATTTTCATATTCAATCCAAGCATTACTCGCTTTAAGATCTATTTTTTCATTTATATTATTACTTGTTGTATGTTTTTTGCTATAATTGTTTATTTAATTTCTGCTCGTTTTGGGTTTCATTTATTCTTTAATATTAATTTCTGGTGGTTTTGAGTTTGAATCTTAACAGGTATTTTTATATCCTGAGCTTAAGTTTAGAATGGTCTTTACTCTTATTTTCAAAACTTATTTTTATGAAAGTTTTTTTTTAAATTAATTTTTGTTCGTTATTGATTGCAAGAAGTTTCAAGTTTTTAGGGCATGGGGGGGAATGCTTACTGTCCGATAATTCTTGACTTTAAAAAACGGATCTAGAACTTTCAATTTAAATCGAATGAGGCTTTTTTCAAAGTCTATACGATTACCTCTTTGATAAAAACCTTATATATGAACAATAGACAGCTTGCATAACTTGTGGACATCGATTGACAACAATGAATGGATTGAAAAAATAGCTCCAATAAGGGTGTTTAGACCATTTCACTTGCTGACACAAAGGGATCACGACTGTTTGGAATTGACCTTAATAGGAATTTGTGTGCCAAAGCAATTTTGCATCTATCACAGAGTATGTATTCTAACCTTATAATTGGATAATCATAATAGATTTCCTATGTGTTCTTCCCATAAGTTATAAACAAAAACCCTTCCCATAAGTTATAACCCCCCTTAATAAGTTATGCCCCAGGGCATAACTTGCAACGCCTACCCCTGGGCCCTGGTGGGCTGTGTCGACACCGGAGATTTTTGTTATCAGAACTTTGAAATATTTTAACATAATGTCTATCTCAACATTTTTATCTGATGCATTTAGGGCGTGGAGGAGGGAGAGGGGCTAGTTGCCCTTCAATCTCTTTTGACTCTTAAAAAGTGAACAAGAATTTTCAATTTTCAATCAAATGAGCCACCTCTAAAGTTTATACGAGCATCCCTTCCATAAGAAATAATATGAAGGATTCAGAGAACCCTTAAATTACAACCCTTGCCCTGAGGGATTTGGGGGAGTTGTAATCTTCAAAGACCTAATTTCCAGAACTTAAAACTACGTTTAATAAAATGGCTGTCTTAAAATTTGGATTTGATGTGTTTCGGGAAAAGGTGGGCGTGAGAGGGGGGTTAGTTGCCATAAAATCACTTTCGACTATTACAAAGGGCACCAGCCCTTGGAAATTCCAATCGAATGAGCCATTTTTGAAATTTCTATGACAATACCTTCTATAAAAACCTTTCATGCCCCCAGGGCATAACTTATGACCCTTTCCCTGAGGGATGTGGGGGATTGTTCTCCTCAAAAACATATTTTCTACTTGAAAATCAACCACGCTGAATAAAATGGCTATCTCAAAATTTTTATTGGATGTGTTGGGGGGAATGATGGGCGTGGGGGGGGGGCTAGTTGCCCCCAATCACTTTCGACTATTAAAAAGGGCACCAGCCTTTTGAATTTCCAATTGAATGTGCCTGTTTTGAAGTTTCTACGACAACACCTTCTATAAAAACCTTATAAGCCCCCAGGGCATAACTTAACACCCTTGCTCTGATGGTTGTGGGGGAGTATCCTCCTCAAAAGCATATTTTCTATCTGGAAATCAACTACACTGAACAAAATGGCTTTCTAAAATTTGTGATTGGATGTGTTTGGGGGAATGATGGGCGTGGGGGGGGGGGGCTAGTTGCCCTCCAATCACTTTCGACTATTAAAAAGGGCACTAGCCCACTAATTTCCAATCGAATGAGTCTGTTTTGAAATTTCTACGACAACGCCTTCTATAAAAACCTTATATGGCCCCAGGGCATAACTTAAAACCCTTGCCCTGAGGGTTGTGGGGGAGTGTCCTCCTCAAAAATATTTTTGATCTGGAAATCAACTACGATGAACAAAAATGGCTATCTCAAAATTTTGATTGGATGTGTTTGGGGGAATGATGGGCGTAAGGGGGGGGGCTAGTTGCCCTCCAATCACTTTTGACTATTAAAAAGGGCACTATCCCTTGGAATTTCCAATCGAATGAGCCTTTTTTGAAATTTCTATGACAAAACCCCTTCTATAAAAACCTTAAATGCCCCCAAGGCATAACTTAAAACCCTTGCCCTGAGGGTTGTGGGGGATTGTCCTCCTCAAAAACACGTTTTCTATCTGTAAATCAACTACGCTTAACAAAATGGTTATCTCAAACTTTTGATGGGATGTGTTTGGGGGAAGGCTGGGCGGGGGGAGGGGCTAGTTGCCCTCCAATCACTTTCAACTATTAAAAAGGGCACTATCCCTTTGAATTTCCAATCGAATTCGCCTTTTTTGAAGTTTCTACGACAACGCCTTGTATAAAAACCTTATATGCCCCCAGGGCATATCTTAAAACCCTTGCCCTGAAGGTTCTGTGGGAGTGTCCTCCCCAAAAACATACTATCTATCTGGAAATCAACACCGCTGCACAAAATGGCTATCTAAAAATTTGATTGAATGTGTTTGGAGGAATAACGGGCGTGGGGGGGCTAGTTGCACTCCGATCCCTTTTGGCTAATGAAAAGACAATTACCCCTCGAATTTCGAATTGAATAAGCCCGTTTTTAAATATCTACGACAATACCTTCTATAAGAATCTTCATTGCCCTCAGGGCATAACTTAAAACCCTTGCCCTGAGGGTTGTGGGGAGTTTCCTCCTCAAGAATATATTTTCTATCTGGAAATCAACTACGCTGAACAAAATGGCTATCTAAAAATTTTGATTGGATGTGTTTGGGGAAATAATTCGCGGGGGGGGGGGGGAGAGGGGGCTAGTTAAACTCCAATCACTTTCGACTATTAAAAACGGCACTAGCCCTTTAATTTCCAATCGAATGAGCATGTTTTGAAGTTTCTACGACAACGCCTTCTATAAAAACCTTATATGCCCCCAGGGCATAACTTAAAACCCTTGCCCTGAGGGTTGTGGGGGAGTATCCTCCTCAAAAATATAGTTTCTATTTGGAAATCAACTATCCTGAACAAAATGGCTATCTCAAAAATTTGATGGGCGGTGTTGGTGGGGATAAAGGGCGCGGGAGGGGGGCTAGTTGCTATTCAATCACTTTGGACTATTAAAAAGGATACTAGCCCTTTGAATTTCCAATCGAATGAGCCTGTTTTGCAGTTTCTACGACAACACCTTCTATAAAAACCTTATATGCCCCCAGGGCATAACTTAAAACCCTTGCCCTGAGGGTTGTGGTGGATTGTCCTCCTCAAAAACATGTTTTCTATATGAAAATAAACTACGCTGAACAAAATGACCATCTCAAATCTTTAATTAGATGTACTTGGGGAAATTATGGGCGTGGGGGGGCTAATTGCACTCCAATCACTTTCGATTATTTAAAAGAACACTAGCCCTTTGGATTCCCAATCGAATGAGCCTTTTTTGAAGTTTCTATGACAACGCCTTCTGTAAAAACCGTATGTTCCCCCAGGGCATATCCTAAAACCCACGCCCCGAGGGTTCTGGGGGAGTGTTCTCCTCAAAAATATATTTTCTATCTGGAAATCAACTACGCCGAACAAAATTGCTGTCTCAAAATTTTGATTGGATGTGTTTGGGGGAATAATGGGCGTTGGGTGGGGGCTAGTTGCACTCCAATTACTTTCGACTATTAAAAAGGGCACTAGCCCTTTAATTTCCAATCGAATGAGCCTGTTTTGAAGTTTCTACGACAACGCCTTCTATGAAAACCTTATATGCCCCAAGGGCATAACTTAAAACTCTTGCCCTGAGGGTTGTTGGGGAATGTTCTCCTCAAAAATATATTTTATATCTGAAAATCAACTACGCTGAACAAAATGGCTATCTGAAACTTTTGATTGGATATGTTTGGGGAAATGATGGGCGTGGGGAGGGGGGCTAGTTACACTCCAATCACTTTCGACTATTAAAAAGGGCACTAGCCCTTTAATTTCCAATCGAATGAGCATTTTTTGAAGTTTCTACGATAACACATTCTATAAAAACCTTATATGCCCCCAGGGCATAACTTAAAACACTTGCCCTGAGGGTTGTGGGAGTAGTATGTTACCTTATACTTTGCGGAGACGTATAGCAATCTCCATGTTATTTGCGGAGACACATAGCAAATACCATGTTATTCTAACAGACATAGGAAATATCATGTTATTCTACGACGCCCCCGTACCAAACAGGTTTTTCTGGTAGGTAAAGATTTCTACAGGTCATTACACCTTTGCCAAGAGATTAAACCAGTACTGTCTATAACTTAATTTACGTAGGTTAAACTTCCGGTGGTTAAGAAAGCGTAACGAGTAATTAAAGTATGAGGAATGGGATGCTATAATTAGAATTGCTTTAAGTTGAAAATTGTGACGTAAAAATAACTCAGTTATTTGCTTGCGTGTATAGGAATTCCCATGTTATTTGCTTGCCTGTATTTTGTGTTAAATAAGTAGTTTTGTATCTGTTAAAAGAGCTTTAAGGGGTTTGAGAGACTCAGTTGCCGGATTCCGTGTGGTTTTTCTTTACTTAGTGCTCATTAAAAAAGAAGTTTTGTTTTAAATATGTAGTTTTTTTATGTTTTAAAAGAGCTTTAAGGGGTTTGAGAAACTCAGTTGCCTTATTCCGTGTGGTTTTTCTTTAATTCGTGTTCATTAAAATTTAAGTGTTTGTTTTATATAGGTATTTTCTGTATCTGTTAAAATAGATTTAATGGATTTGACAGACTCTGTTGCCTGATTCCGGATGGTTTTTCTTTACTTAGTGCACATTAAAAAGTAAAGTTTTGTATTAAATAAGTAGTTATTGTATCTTTTAAAAGATCTTTAAGGGGTTTGAGGGACTCAGTTGCCTGAGTCCGTGTTGTTTTTCTTTACTTGATTCACATTAAAAACAAAATTTTTTTGTTAAATAAGTAGCTCTTGTATCTTTTAAAAGAGCTTTGAGGGATTTGAGAGACTCTGTTGACTGATTCCGTGTGGTTGTTCTTTACTTAGTTCTCATTAAAAAACTAAATTTTTCTTGTAAATAAGTAGTTCTTGTATCTTTTAAAATAACTTTACGGGGTTTGAGAGACTCCGTTGCCTGATTCCGTGTCGTTTTTGTTTACTTGATACCCATTAAAAACAAAAATTAGGATTTCTGTTAAATAAAAAAATCTTATAAAATTTAAAAGATCTTTAAGGGATTTGAGAGACTCTTAAATGCATTAGTTTTTCAGTAAAAACACTCGATATCCGAATAGTTTTTAATTCAAACTTTTTTAAAACTTCAAAATTTTTCAACTTTATTTATTTTTTTCTTTTTGTGCTTAACTTACAATATCAAAATATGCTTACAGTTCTATCAATTGCGCTCTGTGTTTGTTCAGAGACACGATGTGACTTTCCCACTGGTATTTTATGACCGGTTATTGACACTACTTAATCTATTGCATGTATTAAATCAGTATTTTTTACTAAGTGGAACGATAAACACATAAGTCATATCTTTAAAAAAAAGTGAAGATGAAGCGTTTTAGTAAAGTATGTTTACATAACAAGGTTATTATAGCATTAAATACTGACAAAGAAAAGTATTTAAACTTTGAAACAAGTACAGATGGTAGAACTATTGGAAATGTATGCATGCATCGTCATGACATAAATGAATTAAATTTCTTTGGAATACCGACAAAATTTAACTCTTATGTTGGTTGTTATGCTAGATTGAGATCTCCAGAGAAGATTGCACTCAAAGAGAGTGCCAACATAAAATAATCATTTATGATAGAGGACAACTCCTTGCTACTGCTCCAGGTAACAAATTACCTACTGATAAATCCAATCGTCACCTTTCGGGTATTAGCATTCAATGAAAGATTAATAAAAGAAAGGCCGACTCTTCTACTAATATCGTAAGCCTTATCTTGTATACGTGCCGAAACTGTTACCTGTGTAAAAATAATTTGATAATAGACAGTGAAATTCCCAGAAAAAAAAGGGCATTGTCAGAAAATATCACTATGGAATATAAAGATGAATCGATGAAAAACAAAGCACCAGCAAACGTTACTATCATTGATCAAACAGTCATTGAATCAAATAATACCAAAGACGAAAAGCATATTGAGCCTGTTTATGAGACACAACTAAAATTTGTTTATGACTCAAAATGTAATTCCAATCATTATACTGATTACGAACTAAGAAAAGAGAATATATAGAAGATAAAGAGATAACAGTGTTAAATATTTTCTGCAACAGATCCAAAATTTCGCAAGTTCATCGTTGATATTAATAGTGTATAATCACATATTTATTGTATTAATATTCTACAGAAATTTATTTCATTATATATATTTTTTTAATTACAGCGCTATGTGATCAATATTTTTATAGTCAGATAGCATATCAAACGTTTAGAATGTCTAATAAAACGTCAGAGATGCAAGAAAAGGAATTTGGATACATCTATTGTCAGACACATGGTATAATATTGCCAAAATCTTGTTATCAAAAGGAACAAATTATTTATCAACATTCGTTAATTGATATTTCATTATTAATAAAGTGTAAGTAAGTAAGTAAGTAACCAAATCTTTCTTTAGTTCAACTATTTTTTACGCAATAAATAAATTTAAATGAGGAAATTATGAAAATAAAAATTGTAATTAAGAAGAATAATCTTTATTGAAGTCACTAATTGGATGCATAATGCGGAAATTTAATATGAGAAATTATGAAAAATTTTAATTTATTACAAAGTTCTTTCCTAAATTTAAATCCTGGATAACTAAAATAGACATTTCATTCAAGAAATTATTACAAAATTAATAGAAAGTAAAAAACTCTTTCTCGAAGTCACCTCTTGGATACACAATGCAGAAATTTATTCTTCCTTGAATTCACCTCCTGGATAAATAAAAAAACATTTCATTCAAGAAATTATGACAAAATTCATAGTAAGTAACAAACTCTTTCTCGAATTCACCTCTTGGATACATGATGAAGAAATTTCATTTAAGAAATTTTAAAAAATTTTAAGCAAGTATCAAACTTTTTCCTGAATTCACCTTTTGGATGAACAATGAAAAAACTTCATTTCAGAAAATACAAAAAAAATATAAGTAAGTAAGTAACAAAGTCGTTCTTGACGTCACCTCTTTGCTACGCAATACAGAAATTTCATTAAAGAAATCATGAAAAAATTGTAAGTAAGTTGTAAATTTTTTCTTGAATTTGCCTCCTGGGTAAATAAAAAAGACTCTTCATTGAAAAAATTATTAAAAAATTATAAGTACGTAGCAAAATCTTTCTCGAATTTACCAGTTGGATAAACAAAACGGATATTTTGTTCAAGAAATTATGAGAAAATTCCAAGTAAGTAAGGAACTATTTATTGTTTTCATGACCTAGTTAGACGATATAGAAATTTCATTCAGGAAATTATGAAAAAATGCTCTGTAAGTAACAATTTCTTTCTTGAAGTCTACTCTTGGATAAATAATACGGAAATTCTCTTTCAGGAATTATGAAAATGTTTGTAAGTAAGTAACAAACTCTTTTTGTTTTCACCTCTGGGATATACTGTATAAATACTTCATTCAAAAAATTATGAAAAAACCGCAAATAAGGAACTTTTTTTTTCTCTTTATCACAAACAATTTTCACTTAGACACACGATGTAGAAATTTAATTCAAGAAATTATGTAAAAATTCTCAGTAAGTAACAATTTCTTTCTTGAAGTCAATGAAAAAATTTTAAGCAAGTAACAAACTCTTTCCTGAAGTCACCTCTTGGATACACAATGCAGAAACTTCATTTAAGAAACTATAAAAAAAATGTAAGTATGTAAGTAGCAAATTCTTTCTTGAAGTCACCTCTTGGCTACACAATACATAAATTTCAATAAAGAAATCATGAAAAAATTCTAAGTAAGTTGTAATTTGTTTCTTGAATTTGCCTCCTGTGTAAATAAAAAAGACACTTCATTAAAGAAATTATTAAAAAATTATAAGTAAGCATCAACTTCTTTCTTGAATTCACCAGCTGGATAAACAAAAAAGATATTTCGTTCAAGAAATTATGACAAAATTCCAAGTAAGTAAGGAACCCTTTATTGTTTTCATGACTTAGATACACGATATAGAAATTTCCTTCAGAAAATTATGAAAAAATGCTCTGTAAGTAACAATTTCTTTTTTTGAAGTCTAATCTTGAATAAATAATACGGAAATTCTATTTCAGGAATTATTAAAATGTTTGTAAGTAAGTAACAAACTCTTTTTGTTTTCACCTCTGGGATATACTATATAAATACTTCATTCAAGAAATTATGAAAAAATCGCAAATAAGTAACTTTTTTTTCTCTTTATCACAAACAATTTTCACTTAGCTACACGATGTAGAAATTTAATTCAAGAAATTATGAAAAAATTCTCAGTAAGTAACAATTTCTTTCTTGAAGTCAACT